>NW_028245672.1:0-125924 GCF_964263255.1 Lissotriton vulgaris
AATGCTAGCATCAGGTTTGGGTTTTTCTGAAATGGAAATCAGTAACACTTGCTTTTATGACTAGGGGATAGAGGCAACAGACTGTTTGCAAAAGGTGGTAAGATAGAGAGCCTGCATGTCACTGTTTGAATCAAGCAGGCAAGGACGGAAGGGAGAAGAAAGCTTGGAGAAACGAACAGGAAGGGGCTGGAATTTAAGGAGGAGTAGAAAGAATTTTTTCAAACTTTAAAAATACTTTGGGCCTCATTTATGAGGATGTGCATCACTTTTACGCCTCCAGTGCGTCACTTTTTGTGACGCACCAGTGGCGTAAAAAATGTGCCTTGTTGCGCCACATTTACAAAGTGACGCATCTAGGTAGATGCGTCACTTTGTAAACCCCTACGCCACATTATACCTGCGCCAGGTATAATGTATGCAAGGGGGGCGTATTGACGCAAGAAAGGGTCATGGAAGTGAAGCAGTGAAATCTATGAGGTTTCACTGCGCCACTTCTAGGACTCAAATGTGTCAAAAGCTTACGCCTGCCTCACAACAGGCATAAGTCTGACGCAAGCCCCATGTGAAAGGACACATTGCTGGAGTGTCCAGCAATGCGTCATTTTTGCGCCTACGATACGTCAGAAATACTGACGTATCTGTAACTCCTTGCAACATGATGCGTCATTTCTCATAAATGAGGCCCTCTGAATTTTATACTGACAAGAGCAAAGTGATTGGGAAGGGAGTGTATGATGATGTATTGGTGTTAAATATGGCTGTTAAATATGCTCTTTTTTGGATGCTTGGTCAATACGACTACAGTAATATATCATTATGGTAGTATGATGCTGTTTTTGTAATTCCCAAAGAAAGTTTTGACATAGCTGTACTAGGTTTCGCACCTGTTGTGTTGCAGCTGTTTTGGTGATGTTTGATGGCAGGGGTATACCAGAGAGCCAAAGAGGTAGTTTTATCTCTGGGTTCTTCCTCTCCGGAAGAACCCAGAGAGTCCGCCTTCCCCCCGCCCCCACCGCTCCGCAGCAACCAAAGTCATCTGCGGCGTCCCACAAGGATCCTCACTCAGCCCCACCCTCTTCAACATCTACATGAGCCCCCTCGCAGTCATCGCTCGCCGACACAACCTAAACATCATCTCCTACGCTGACGATACCCAGCTGATCCTCTCCCTCACCAACGACCCCGACACCGCCAGAGCCAGCCTCCAGGAAAGAATGAAAGCCGTCTCGGAATGGATGAAGCTCAGCTGTCTGAAACTGAACTCAGACAAGACGGAAGTCCTCATCCTGGGACCAACCCCCTCTGCCTGGGACGACTCCTGGTGGCCCTCGGCGCTGGGCACCGCCCCCCGGCCCACGGACCACGCACGCAACTTAGGCATCATCCTGGACTCATCCCTCATGATGACCAACCAAGTCAATGCCGTCTCATCATCCTGTTTCAACACCCTGCGCATGCTCCGAAAGAACTTCCGGTGGCTCCCCACCAAAATCAGGAAGACGGTCACCCAGGCCCTCGTCACCAGCCGACTGGACTACGGGAACACCGTCTACGCGGGAACCACAGCCAAACTCTAGAAAAGACTCCAGAGCATATAAAATGCATCAGCACGACTCATCCTGGACATCTCCCAGCACAGCCACATTTTGGCCCACCTGAAAAACCTGTACTGGCTCCCAGTCAACATGAGAATCACGTTCAGACTTCTCACCCACGCACACAAGGCTCTCCACGACATGGGCCCCAAATACCTCAACAGCCGTCTCACATTCTACACTCCCACCCGCCAGCTCGGATCCGCCAGCCTCGCCCTCGCCAACATCCCATGAATCCGCAAATCCACCGCCGGAGGAACATCCTTCTCCTACCTGGCAGCCAAAACATGGAACTCCCTCCCACCCACCTACGACTGACCCAGGACCACCTCTCCTTCAGGAAACAACTCAAGACCTGGCTGTTCGAACTGTAGTGAATCCCCCCCCCCTCCCCCCCAGCGCCTTGAGACCCTTGCGGGTGAGTAGCGCGCTCTACAAATGCTCGTGATTGATATGCTGAGAGGGATGAAGGAGTTGAGTGCGACAAGAGATCTAGTTATTGAGTTGGATTAGGAGGCTTCAGAGTCAGAAGAAATGATGGGGACGATGAGATAAAGCTACTTGCTTCTTTGAGACTTTAGACAAAACTCTACCTAGTTGTTTGAAGGGAGGGTTTTGGCATTTACGAGGATAGGAAAAAAGAAGAGGGAAAAAAGACTGTAAAATAGTCAGTTCAATAAACTCCTGGGAATGGAAGTCGTGTATCAGATTTAGAGTGGCGAATATGAGATCAAGTGAGTGGCCCTTTACATGGGGAGCACACAAAGAAAGGAGATAGGTCCTTGGCGGGGCCGAGGGGGGGCTGGACCCTATATGAAGCTAGACAACAAAATGTGCCCCCTCCCTCAATTACTTCAATGTTAGGGACCCAATGAACACAAAAGTTAAATCAGGTCCGGTATATTTATTTATACCTTTTTTTTAATGATTATTTCAAAAACTACTTTTTCATAGCAGATCAATAATACAACATACACAATTATTGACAACAAACATTAACCTACATTGACACAATGAAATTGGCAAACTATATAAGAAGCAATGTGCAAAACAATTTCAAGTGTAACATCCCACAAATAATACAGTGCTGAACCATAAACGTAACAATGAGACAATTTGATACAGACAAATCAGGAAAACGAAAAAAGAGCCAATTCAAATACAAGAGCACACAAGCGTGAGGCAATATATTTTAGTACACAGTTAATGTATATAGTTAGCTCTTGCTGGATTGCCGACGCGTTTCAAGTTTGGGCATGGAGTTTCCAAACTATCATCAGGGCTCTTGATTATGTTCTGTTGGAATGTAAAAAAACGTGTTTTAATACAACCAAATGGCCTCTTCAAAAAAGAAGAACCGTTTGAATAGAATTAAAAGTACCTGAATGTTGGTAATGGGTTGGCCTGTGTGGGTTTCTATCAACGGACCGAATCCTTTATTCAGGGCTCAACCAAAATGACTTCATTGACAACACCACCCTAGAACAGAGGTGTTATCTTCATTTAGAATGTGGTCTCCAGTGTATAGAAGAACATCCCACATAAACTTTGCAACACAGTAATGATGTTGGCAGAATTATACCTTAAGTTGATCGATTTTATAGCCAAAAGGGGGCTGGGGGGCGGAGGATTATCTTTTCTTGTTAACCTGTGCGGGGAAATTATACCCGTTTGTAATGAGGGAAACCTTCATAATTTGCATGGAAATTTATCTTTAAAACACAAGATGTTATATTAAATAATCATACCTTTAACGCTCTTTAGCTGGTGAGGCGGCTGGGACTTCTACCTCGTGCCTATAAGAGCAAAGGACTGGATGAATATGGGTTTATTTAAAATGTATTGCCTAATGATCGGTTTAGCGTTGTGGCGCTCTGCTTCGCCGAAAATAAATATACCTTTCGTTTAGGTCTTTGCAGCACACCTCGCCCCCACTCTACGGCCCCGGCCGGGGCTGTCAGGAATCGCAGGGATGTGATTCCAGTCAGTGCTTCACAGACGCGAACAGTCGTTTTCTGAAAAAACGCACGAGTGGTTTGTTTACTGTGGGGAACACTAAATGAAGGGCTCCAAGCGGATGAGCCTAGCTGTTTATTGCGCTTACCTTAGGAATCTTTTCTTTAGCGGTTTAAACGCGATGCTTCTCTCTCGCTTGCTGAAAGCAGGAAAAGGCGGCGGCCATTTCCACCTACTTAAAGGGGCACCGTTATTAAAAAACGGGAGAGTGCTGCTAAAACCGAAATGTATTGTGGGATTTGGAGTCCGAGCCCATTGTGGTGAGCTTGACCCAATCCTAGTTGGTTCTATGATAAACAACAAGGGTTAATACGGCTTGTGATCAATTACAACACTGTGTGATGAAAGTATCCCTCATAATCATAAGGGGGAGGAGAGCAATAGTGACAAGGCGGCAGTATGGCGCCAGGTCTCAGATTCTCGACAATTCAGACATGGTGTTAAGGCCCGTTAATGTGCAGTTAAATTTCAGTATAAGATACGCTTCTTTCTCAAGTAGCATCTTGTCAATGTCAGCGGGGCGCTGTACGTAGTTCATGGTGTGTAGAACAGTCCACTTGAAATCATTTTCATTGTGAGACATTTCAATGAAATGTTCTACCACCGGGGCTGTTAGTATTCTTTTTTTAATCCTTGATCGATGTTGTCCTTTTCGGAGATTCACCTGCTGATTAGTCTTCCCTATATATAGCTTAGAGCAGGGACAGATCAGAGCATAAATAACATAAATAATATTGAGGCGGGATTATCAAGGACTCGGAACATCACGGACAAAAATATTGATGTGTAAGTATTTTCATATTTTCTATACCCAACTCTACATATACATACCTTGATTATGTGTGTATATCTATATATATATATATATATATATATATATATATATATATATATATATAAATGGAAAAGGTCAGTTCAAATTCCTCCCAGCTATTCAGCTGTTTAAACAAAGACCAACGAGTTCCAAAGTTTTTGGCAAAAGGGTTTATTCCTGCAAACTCAGCAGCGCAGTAGATGACGCGTTTCGGGCAAAAGCCCTTGATCATATATATATATATATATATATATCCAAGTTATGTTGATGTGCAGTTAAGAATAGTAAATCAATACCTCCCTTTCTGCACTTGACCTTCTCGGTGATCTAGCCCTCTATTTTCTGGTCATGATATTGTGTGACCTCGATATTCCCTCCTTGAGTTTCAATTCTACAATCGTTTGACCTTGGATCTGGTGTTGATGACCACACTTTTTGCTATATTAGGTGGGAGTATGGTGTTAGTGAGTGGGAGAGGGCAGTGGAGGCTATGGGATGAGGGTGCTTGCCCACAAGTTCTTTCAAGGGAGATTCCAATTGAGTTTATTAGTGAGCCATGTGGGAGTAGGGCACGGTGGTACGATTTTAGGTGTGACATCAGCCCAAGCGGGGAGTGTGAGCATAGACATTTTTCTCTGAAGGAGAATTTATTCTTTGTAATGTTATTTTTATATTATGTGTATTTGTATAGCGCATAACTCACCCGGGAGGATATCCTGGTGCTGAATACTCACCATATGAGCATATATTTAAGGAACGTATCCTAGATTGAACAGAATCATGCTACCTGGCTGATGTGCAGACTGGATTGTCTTTGGCGCACCTTTGATGCACCACTAGCATTAAAACTGTGCATGTCCACACCACTAGCATTTGCGAATAGGGCTGAGGATACGACAGCCCGCAATACACATAATCAGTAATAGAAATAAAGGAAATAGAGCGTGCCAGCATAAAAACAGACCTGCACCCAGCAATGCCTGCCTAAGAGTGAAAACTATTGTACACTTTGGCTACTGAGACCAAACTGTTAAATAAAAGAAGGGGAGAAAGTAAGCACATAAACCAATAATATAAATGACTCAGCATCAGAGTTATTAAAACAGATAATGAATGGTAGCGTCTAACCAACCCCAACATACAACAAACTAAAAGTATGCATGAAATTAAATGTATTGAAAAATATGAGCAGCAAGTGGATAGAGTTAATTACTTCAAACTAATCAGAGGTGTTCTCACCAGGTCAAGAGTAAATAGGGATGAGAAAAGGAGATGGAGCGGCGACGGCCCGCAACTAAATAAAATGTTAAAACAAATTACGAATGATAGGGCCCTGGCAAACCTAACGGAATTAAAAGTAGGCATCAAATCAGATCTAGCAAAATATGAACAGCTAGAGGATGCGGTCACTTCCTGCAAGGTGCTCAATACTAGAAATGAGATCACACCCCAACTACGGGACATCATCAAAACATCCTTCCACACCGCCACTTTCCCGGAGAGCTGGAAGTACGCTGAGCTCAGCGCCCTCCTGAAGAAACCTACAGCGGACCCCACCGACCTCAATAATTTCCGCTCCATCTCGCTCCTCCCTTTTCCTGCCAAAGTCATCGAGAAGACCGTCAACAGACAGCTCGCCGCCTTCCTCGAGACGAATGGATCCCTCGACCCCTCGCAGTCCGGTTTCCGAGCCAACCACAGCACCGAGACCGCCCTGATCGCAGCCACGATGACATCAGATCCCTGCTCGACAACGGGGAAACAGCAGCCCTCATCCTCTTGGACCTCTCCGCAGCGTTCGACACTGTCTGCCACCGCACCCTAGTACAGCGCCTCAACAACATCAGAATCCAAGAGAAGACACTGGAGTGGATCATCTTGTTCCTCGCCGGAAGAACCCAGAGAGTCCGCCTCCCCCCGTTCAGATCCGAGGCCACCCAAGTCATTTGCGGCGTTCCACAAGGATCTTCTCTCAGCCCAACCCTCTTCAACGTCTACATGAGCCCCCTCGCAGCCATCGCATGCCAACACAACCTCAACATCATCTCCTACGCCGACGACACCCAGCTGATCCTCTCCCTCACCAACAACCCTGCCACCGCCAGAACCAGCCTACACGAAGGGATGAAAGACGTCGCCGAGTGGATGAAGAACAGCCGCCTGAAACTGAACTCAGACAAGACGGAAGTCCTCATCCTGGGATCATCGCCCTCTGCCTGGGACGACTCCTGGTGGCCCCCTGCCCTGGGCGCCACTCCCAAGCCAACGGACCACGCACGCAACCTGGGCTTCATCCTGGACTCCTCCCTCTCGATGACCAGACAAGTCAACGCCGTCTCCTCATCATGCTTCAACACCATGTGTATGCTCCGTAAGATCTTCCGATGGATCCCCACCGAGACCAGGAAGACCATCACCCAGGCACTTGTCACCAGCCGACTGGACTACGGGAGCACCATCTACGCCGGAACCACAGCCAAACTTCAGAAAAGACTCCAACGCATCCAGAACACCTCCGCACGACTCATCCTGGACATCCCCCGACACAGCCACTTCTCCGGCCACCTGAGAGACCTACACTGGCTCCCCATCAGCACGAGGATCACGGTCAGGCTCCTCACCCACGCACACAAGGCACTCCACGACCTGGGCCCCAAGTACCTCAACGACCGCCTGACCTTCTACATGCCCACCCGCCAGCTCCGATCGACCAGCCTCGCCCTCGCCGCCGTACCACGCATCCGAGAGCCACCGCAGGAGGAAGATCCTTCTCCTACCTGGCAGCCAAAACTTGGAACTCCCTCCCCATCCACCTTTGACTAACCCAGGAACATCTCTCCTTCAGGAAACAACTCAAGACCTGGCTGTTCGAGCAGTAACGCACCCCTCTCCCCCAGCGCCTCGAGACCCTTCCGGGTGAGTAGCGCGCTATACAAATGTCATGATTGATTGATTGATGTCATATATATATATATAACAGGCGTGCAACAACGGGCTACTGATTACTATTCTTCTAGAGCCCTGTGAAGTACCTCTAGAATGGTTGTCCATACAGTTTACTAGCATCGGACTGGTCAGTCTGAAGCCCAACTAGCAGCTACAAAGTAGTGCGTTGCCTTCCAGGTGCCCCTGCAGTTGTTTACCAAGTTTTATTCCTTGATCATACTTGGGTAACAAAAGTTTGAGCTCATCCAGTACTTTGAGGGGATCCCTGGGTCCAGACCTAGGGGTTTACAAGAAGGAGCTAATAATTGCATGCTTACGGACATCAGAGGTGTTTATTTGAAGGAGAGATGCTTTGGTCACATTGGTGATATTGTCCTCCTCGCGGGGGTAGAACTATCTAAATCTTGCTGTTCAGTTGGATATACCATGTTGCTTTCAGTTCTGTTTTCAATGACTCGGACATCTTGACGCAGGTTCATTTGATGAAAGCTAATGAAGCTAGCTTTGGGCATTAGGTCATTATGGTTTAAATGTAGATGCTATCGTCTTCTTGGCTTATTGCCTCCTTGATTACTGGGATTTTCCGTTTTCTGAAGGGAAGGTCCTTGCAGCATTGCTAAAAGACGATTGGTGTGTTTTTACTCCTTCACTTAATTGTGAATTCCTCTTTTGTGGAATTTGCTGCGTCACAAATCTTATTCACAGGGTACCTACTCCAAACCTATGGGAGTTCTTTATCAGCCTCTAACACTGATTTTGGCGCATACAACATAAAATGAGAAGAGACACAGACTGTTTTTACTGGGGTTGCCGAGTGAACCACAAATGTTCACTGCATTTATTTATGCCTTTCGAACTGCACTCGTCCCTCCGGTTGTGACATGAAACAAAGGATAGTAAAGGCCGGTGGCACTCTACATCCCTCTCAACTTTTACTACAGTGAAACGATAACAGGTTATTCACTTGATTGAGATGAAACATACCTGATTTCTCAGTCTCTGGCTAGCTGTAGAATTGGCCCGAGGTCCATACTTCTGGCTGCGACCACATTCTCCCTGACTCATGCCTAGTCCATTGTTGCCCATGCCCACTTGAATAGTGGGTGTTTATCTGCTTGGGTCCTGCAAGGCCACCTCCACTGGCTCTGGTCTGGCTGGTACTGTGTCCATGTGGGGATTGAGTGCGTCAGTCTCTGATTCGTAGGTGTCACCCGCTGCTTCACGGCTGTCATTCGGTTCATTCACCGTGGACCTGACGAGCTTGATCCAGGATATCTTCCTTGATACCAGGGACAGGCCATGTTGAACAGTTGCCATTGTCCCCTGGATATTGGTGATTTACCAAAATTCCTTTTAGAATCGATTGCGGAATTTCCATCCCAGGTGTTGATTCTTCAGGATCACTTTGTCACCCACAGCAAGATCTGAGACCGCAGCTCTTCGGTCTTAGCTGGCATAGTCATTTGTGGCTTGCCTCCACTCTTGTGTGGCTTGAATGTCAATTAACACAGGGTTCCACCTCCTCATTAATAGGTAAAATGGAGGACATCCTGTGGTGCTGTGTTGCGTTTGCAGGTAGGCTCTCAGGAACCGGTGCAGACAGCACTCTGATCCGTAGTGCTCTGTTAAGGGTGTGCATGTAGTGCTATACCTCCTCAAAGGCCAGAGGCCACTGTGGAGTCACCTTTCGATTTACATATGTTTGAACTGTGGAGATACAATTAGAATTATTTGCCCTGGCCGTGGGTTCCATTGTCTGTTTTTCTTTCATCAGAAATTCCCAGCATTGCAAAGATTTTCTCAAGCACTTACCCGAATGCTGTGGATTGCACTAATTCCACCACAGGGTACTTGGTGTGGCTGTCTACTACTACAGCTGTGAACCTGCAGTCGGGAAAACTGCCAAAGTCCATACTGACCCACGACCAGGGTGTTGCGCAAGCTACTTCTGTGATTACCGTCGTGGCTTGTGGGTCCCCACTTGTGATGGCACAGGAGTGGCAGCCTCAGACTTTATCATCGACCCGCTTTCCATGCCAGGAAACCAAACCTTGTCTCTGAGGTGGGCTTAAGTATTTGCTATGCCCTGGTGTGCCTGCTCAACCACTCTAGCCCAAAACCTTCTCAGCATTATGATTTTCTGTCCTTACAGCAGTAACCCTACATCACTCGAGCTGAGCTATTCTCTCACCCTCTACAGCTGGCTCATCGCTTACTGCTCAATGGCGGTGAGGGCCTTTGTGCCATCAAGGATTTTGCATCATTTTTGTTTGCATAGTACATCTTTAGCTTTCGATATGCGTCTGTCCCTTTCAATGGCTTCTTGGATCTCATCTAGGGACAGAGCCCTTGGGCAAGCCTCATGGATTATCATCCTTACGAATTCCTCTGCACCTTCGACTTCCTCCATGGAGCTATTGCCAGAGGGTGTTGCCAGGTGCCTGGACAGGTTATCAGCAGGGTTTTTAACCCACGATCTGTACACAACTTCAAAGCAGTACAGTTGGATCTCTACGGCACAGCACTTGATGCGTCGCAGTCCATTTCTGGCAGTGGCCAAGAGGGGAACCAAAGGCTTGTGGTCGGTCACCACTCAAAACTTCTGCCCACACAGATACAGGTGGTAGTGTCGACAGGCCTATCGAATCGCCAATGTCTCTTGCTCGATTTGGATGTATTGTGTCTCGCTGTCAGTGAGGGTCCTGCTGCCATAGGTGATAGGAAGTCATGACCCTTCTAATTTTTCTTGCAGTAGGACAGCACCCAGGCCCAAGGGGGACTCACGTCTACCACTAGCTCTGTTCTGCATCAGGGATCAAAGTACGCCGTTGTCTCATCATCTAGGAGCACCTTCTTCACAAACTTGAAAGCTTGATCAGTTCTGCTGTCCCATTTCCATGGGCAGTAGTGCTTAGTCAGGGCACCTAGGGTTTCCAACAGCGTAGCCAGGTTGCAGGCGAACCACCCACAGTTTTTGGCCATCCCGTGTTAGGGAAGTATTCTAACAAGTTGTACAACTCTGCACCGCCCACGTGGAGAATCACAGACCTTTTCACTGCCCCGTCAATCTCACACGTGGCACAAAAATAGTGTTGAAGGCGCCCACTACTGCCAGCATGGGGAGGCTGTGGTGGGGTCAACTAGCTGGCTAAAGGGCGGCAATGCTGTGATGGGCGCTTCCACACCTCGTTGAGGAGCTGGTGGCGCTGCATCTTGCTGCTGGGCAGAAATGTTTTATGGTTTCTAGGGTGCCCTCCTCTCTTCCCCCAACTCAAAGTCACGCCTCTCTGGAGCCTTTATGCAGTGTGTGTAACGGTCTTGTGTTTCTCTGCAAATGTTTGTTGTGTGTCTAGCCCCATTTTTCTCACAGTTTCCTTTAATATTAATTGTCCTTGCATAGAGTGTGTGTTTCCTTTATAATCTTTTTTTTTTCTTCAAAGCGTCTGTTGCACACTGTTCGAAAGAGACCCAAGAGTGGTCTCTGGGCCAGACCTGCAGCCAGTAGGGTGTGTCATGCGGTGGATGCAGGAAGAAAACACGCTGTGTTGTACTCGCAGACCATGCTGAGACAGGTGCAGCGGGGAGCGACACACGCTGGGAGTGAAGCGATGTGCTTGAGCTACACACTATATAGAAACAAAAGGGATCCACCCTAGAATTAATATGTAACAGTGATTTAACCAGATCTAGTGTGTTTTCCTACATTAGTGGGAAGCACACAGCTCTGTTAAAATACCCCTCACACACCAAAAGGGCCCTTGGGGACATGCTTCATCATAAGGGTCTTCCCGCCCCGCTCCAAGACAGGGCATGCTACAACCTACGGCTATGTGGGAGCGCTGATTGTGTTAAAACAAATCTATGTGTAGAGTAGAAAAGTGAGTGGAAGGCTTAGTGAAGGAGTGATAACAAGTTAAAAAACACCTGGCCCTCTTGGAAGAGAAAAACGTTAATATTCCATTGGGCTGGTGTTATTAAAAGTGGGGAATGTGATGGAGACTAAGGGCCCGATGTAGGTGTTCATTTACCGACCGGTAACGGCCGATTTCGGCTGTTACCGACCGGTAAGTGGTCATTCCTGATGTAGGGCCCCATTTTAACGATTCAGTAAATTTCCCGAATCGGTAAATTTCCCGAATCGGTAAAATACCGAATCGATATTTATACCGATTCGGTAACTTCCTAATGTAGGTGGGACTCTTCTGAGCCCCACAAGCCTCACAGAATCGGTATTTTAACACCCAATCCAATTGGGTCGTAAAATACCAAATCCAGGTGTGCATGCACACCTGTGCCATGTGACAGACAGACATGCCCTTAGGGCATGTCTGTGTGCCACATGGCACACGTACTTGAATTCGGGGTGCTAGAGGGTGTCAAAGTGATACCCCCTGCACCCTTGCAAAAATCGGTATTTACCGAATCGGTAAATACCGATTCGGTAATGACCATTGATTCCTATGGGCTTCAATGCCCATAGGAATCAATGGGCTTTACCGATTCGGTATTTAGAGAATCGGTAAATACCGAATCTTAACGATTCGGTATTTACCGAATCTGAAATACCTACATCCCCCCCCCCCTTCATTTTACCACTTCTTAAATACCGAATCGGTATAATTCGGTATTTAAGAAGTGGTAAAATGAACTTACCTACATCGGCCCCTTAGTGCCTTAATGAGCAGTGTCTCCTTTGTCGTCAACATGTTTCGTAGCCCTCCCCAGGCTTCTTCGTCAGGACCAAAGGGATCCCTTCTACACTCAAAAATAATATTAAATGAGAAAAACGTATATACAAGAGATGATATGTATATGTAGTGCAAGTCCCTAGTTATGCATGCACTGTATACAATGCCTCAACATGTATGTTACTGGATAGATTTTTGTTTGCCCCATGAGCCTCTGAACGGGATGGGAAGGAATGTCTGTAGTCAAACATACATCAAGATCACTGCCTCTCCTGGTCAATGCCTCCCCGCGGCTCCATTGAGCTACACACCTCACCGTTGCCGGGGGGCAGGGGGCTGCAGCCTCCTGTCAGCAGGCAGTCTTTCCGGCAGGCCACACCTCGCCAGGTCGTAGC
Organism: Lissotriton vulgaris; assembly: GCF_964263255.1. Lineage (NCBI taxonomy): Eukaryota > Metazoa > Chordata > Amphibia > Caudata > Salamandridae > Lissotriton > Lissotriton vulgaris. Next base: position 12,455 of record NW_028245672.1, read on the forward strand.
AGGTCTTTCGGGTCACCGCACTTGGCTGGATCGGCTGAATTGAGTCGCTGGTGGGATAAGTGCTTCTAGCATACGTGGACACGACCGTCCTCGCTGCCAATGTAGAGCCCTGGGATTGGGGTACAGGCCACCACAATAGTGTTGCATGCAGCTTACAAGAGACACAGACTGTTTTACTGGGGCCTCCGTGTGAACCACGAGCAATCACTCTGCATTTATTTATACCTTTCAGACCGCGCCCGGTGTTGTGTAATATGTGGTATCCCCACGATATCCTGTATCCCCTCCTCTTCGGCACTTTTCGGAAATGAAAACTCAGCCCGGGCAGGTTCAGACAGAAGTAGCTGATCACTGCTCGGGCTGACTGCAGGGATACACGATTCAACAGGAAGCCAAACTCTGCCCTGGCAATAAATCACCATAAACGTTTACACGAAGAGAGACAGACAGACATAAATAGAATGAACCGTAATGGAAATGGCATAATAAACGTGAAAGCAAAGAAACTATTGCTGAAGCACATCGAATCGCAACGAAATAACATGAGGGGAAGAGAATACAAACTGGCAGAGGCTCAAATAAGGGGAAAAATAATATCAAAACGAGCGAAAGATTAAAGGGTAAAGGTTAAAAAAAAGGCAATAAAAAAAGCAAAGTATTACAATACGGAAAGAAAGTGTTTTGATTTTCATACAATGAATATGTCAGAAGTGTAAATGACAAACATATAACGTGCACAATAAGTTAAAAAACAGTGCATGTTTAGTTTGACTCATACAACATACTTGGCATTTTACCAGCTGCTCTATCTTTTTGTGTCCATGCTAATTAAACAAGCATTGGCAACACAATCGGTCTCATACTTTTGTGAAAGTTAGAGCTAATGGCGTTGTAAATGGCAATGTTTTTTCTTATTTTTTAGGATGATCCTGGGCAGAGCATGCGCTTCTCTGTGGCATGATGTATTGGAGCATGGAATAGAAGCCCCGCCCACTCTCCTCTCATATTTGCCATTAGCTTGTGTCATTGTCCTTCGTATTGGCTTGTGTCATTGTCCTTCGTAAATGGTGGCTTCTGATTCGTTATTAGGTTTGTAAGTCCCTCCTTAGTACCGCCTTGTCTTCATTTGTAACCTCCCATGAGGACTGGCCCTTTTACTTCAGTTGTTACACGCTACGTCTTTTTTAGTCTGTAAGCTCTATTTTCTTTAATGAGTTTCTCCTACGTCAGGCACAACACGCTTTCCTGCTACATTCAGTGCGCCATGCATGTTTTCACTTTCCGAGCAGCCAGGGATAATGGCGACCGCTTCTTTGAATAGGTCTCGCATTTACAAGAGTTTGAACTATTGCCATTGTAAATGACGATGCCTTTTATTTATGTGTTAATTAGCAAAACAGATAGATAAAGTTATTGTCATTTACAATGCCATCAGCTTAAACTCTAGCTAATGCGACACTTACTGCATTGCAAATGCTTGTCATACATGGTTCCTGGTGCACACTGGTGGCACACATTCTGATGTTCGTTTCTCACCTTGCTGGTTTTCTAACCCAGATACTTTCGTACGCTCGTGTCTTAGGCTGCACAGCACACATTCTGGGACTAGTTCCCCTACTGTCTTTGTTCGTACACATATCCTGGTGCATGCTGATGGCTCACAGCATACATTCTCGTGCCAGCGACCTACATGGCAGGTTTTTGTTCAGGAATTCTGGTTCACGCTCATGTCACTCACTGCACAGCACATTCTAATGCTGGTTTTCCACATAGCACGGCAGGTTTTCCTACACAAATCCATGTGCACGCTTGTGTTGCATGCTGCACAGCACACACTAATGCTGGTTTTCCACCGGGGGGCGTGGCTTAGCAAGCCACGATGGCGGCTGTGTCCTGCTGAGGCTCCGCGATCGGGCTAGCATCCTGCCCAGTTCCCGAGATCGCCGGGAGCCTCATTCCTACGCAATTCCACCTGTGATGCCTCCCCCGCTGTGTGGCATCCCCCAGACGAGCCGCGGAGACCGGTGGTGAGCGGCACGCACCGCAACTTCGTACATCGGAGCCGGGCGCCGAATTCCAAAATGGCGGGCGCGGCTCCGGTTCAAGGATCCCTACCATGTCGGGGGCCAGCTGCTTGATCGGAGGCCCTGGGAGACGCGGCCGACCGGTAGCAGCGAAGATCCCCAGGGACTCGTGAGGCCACCGCACGGAGGAGAGCACAGCACCAGACTAATCACCCGCGGCCGCAAGATGGCGGCCGGCGCCCCAGAACTCTGCCGGACCAGCGCTTGGGACCGGACGAGCCCCTGATCCGGCCTCAACACCAGCCTGGCCGGCCACCGCGGCTCGCGGACATCCAGGTGCAACGAGGTGCCCTCCGGACGTCCGAGTCCTCCGCTTGGGGCGGTGAGGGTCTGCCTCTACTCCCCCCTCCGGGGGTTCCACCACCGGCGCCTCATCACTCCTCTGCCCACCCGGGGACACGCAGGGAGACACTCGCCACATCGTCCCCCAGCCGAAGGGACGGGACAACCCAGCAGGACCCGAGTGCCTGACCCTAAAATGGCGCCCACGGAACCGAAGCGCCATAATCACCGCGGATCCCACCTTAGGTGCTCCCCCTGCATCTACGACGACCTGTCACCACCTCGGATCCCCGGGCCCCTGCCACCTGACCCCCAGCACGGAAACCAGAACGCACGTTGGAAGGGACGGGGGCAGGATTCAGCCGCCCTCGGGGTGCCCCCCCCCCTCCGTTTTTCTTCTGCGGCACCCGGAAAGTGGGAGGGGACCCCTCCGGTAGTGCACACCTGGGGACACTCGTGCGGCCCTCCACCACGCCGCTGCCATCACCAGCGGCTGCGAGCCACCACTACAGTCCGGCCCCCAGGGGTGAACCAGTGACCGCCCCAGGACCAGAGAGGGCTAAGTGACCAGCCTGCACTGAGCTACCGCCGACTCGGGCGAACTGAGCGACGGCGGTCCGCCGAACCCGGAATCCACAAGGGAACGGGACCCTCTTGCCAGCACTCATGGGGAAACTGAAGGCCTCGCAGGTGACGGCTGTCCCTGAAACAGCCATCGAGAAGATGCCACACACAAGGACATGGACGTAAGCCAACACGCCGCAAACCGACCCTACGCTGTCGGCGAAACTGGATCAGGTGCTAGCGGCAATTGAACTGTCCCGACTTTTAATGGAGGAGAGATTGGGCGTCCTGACGACGGACATCAGCCTGATTCGCGACGACCATCGCAAACTGGCGGACAGGGTGAAAGAAGGAGAACGGATCGTGACCGCGCTGCAACCCACAGTGAAAACGCAGGAGGCAGACATGAAGGAGGTCCTGCGTCGCGTTGCGATCCTCGAAGAACGAACAGTGGATTTGGAGGGACGCTCGAGGCGGTGTAACATCCGCGTCCTGGGCCTACCGGAGGGAATCGAAAATTCGGATCCTCTGACCTACATGGAGGCATGGACCAGATCATTCACCCCTGAGGCGGAACGGTCGGCATACTTCTCCATTGAAAGAGCCCACAGGGTCCCGGCCCGAGCACCCAAGCCAGGCCTCCCTCCGAGGCCCATGTTGGCTAAATTCCTGCACTTCCGAGACCGAGATGCGGTGCTCCGCGCGGCCTGGACGGCGGGCCCCTTACAGGTGGAAGGCCAACAAGTCATGGTGTTCCCGGACTATGCCCGAGAAGTCCAGCAGCAGCGATCCACCTTTCTGGAAGTTAAAAGACGCCTCCGCGCAAATGATCTTCAATACTCCTTGTTGTTCCCGGCCCGCCTCAAACTGCTCCACAAAGGGAAAACTCTATTATTCAACACAGCGGAGGAGGCACAGGATTGGACTGAGTTTCACTGCCAGCTAATCCCTAAACCAGGACCCCAGAGGACACGTAATAACGACTCAAGACGATCCAGAAGGCGGGGCACGAACCGTGCCCAGGCAAGCCGCCCCAAAAGCCAGGCATCCTCCCCCACGGGCTCACCCGACCTCACGCAAACCATGCAGGAGCGACGAGACGCCCTACGAGCGGTGACCGAACTACACGCATCACCCCGTGCATCAGACCTGGAGGGCCAACCGCACCTGTTCACCCCTGAGAAAGACCGGGACAGTGATGGCACAATGTCGAGGTTTGGCCCAATCTCTTCCCCCCTTGTTGCAGCACACACATTGGACGCTACCCTGGCCAGCCAGCCTAACTCCTCTTCGTGATGGATGGACAGTCAACTGCTATATCCTTCTCATGGTTACCTACTGTACTGCGCGACGTCTAGGAGCCTAGACTGCACTGCCAGATAACTGTATGCGCTAGCGTGCGATAGACATCTCTCCTGCAAGAGCCCGATTCGCGCATAAGCCCGGCAGTGACACACGCTGCCACCCCCTCAGATTTCTGTTGTATTTCTCCCCTAGTGGGACACTAGTTTGGATATGTCACCCCGATGATATATCCTCAGTATTGGGACTGTTACCCACCCAAGGTTCTACCTGTTGTTAACCCCATCAGTTCCTCCCCCACAATTGTGGAAGCTTGGCGCGCAGGAGCACACACGACACATAAGACCTGGTGGCCCTCGGGGACTGCGAGGGGGCCCCTTTCCCAACCGCGTAACCCCAAGGATGACGTCCCACAGTCAGACGTTAATGTCCTTACACTGAACGTACGGGGCCTACACACACCCAGCAAACGCTACTCTGTTTACTCCTACATTAAGCGTATGTCAGCTAGTATTGCATTACTGCAGGAGACACACATTAACGCTACCGAACTCCACCGTTTGCAGGCTAAGTGGCGAGGGACCTTGTGTGCCACGCAGTACTCAGCATTTGTACGCGGCGCCTTAATTTGGGTCAGGCCGGGCACTCTAGATGGACAGGGAATCCTCCTAGGCAGCATTTACGCCCCTAATACAGAGCAGGATAAATTCTGGGACCACCTCACAGGAATTGTGGCCCAATTCACCACAGTTCCATGGGTGTTAGGAGGTGACTATAACTGCACGTTAGACCCCACTCTAGACCGTTCGCACCCCCCCGCCCACTCCCCAGTCCCTCGGCAGGCGGAACTCTTTAGGGCTTGGACCACACATTTGGCGCTCACTGACGCATGGCGACACTTGCATCCACTGGTTCGCATTTACTCTTTCCACTCGGTTCCACACAACCTTTGGGTCCGTCTGGACCGATTCTTATTCTCTGCACCGATCCTTCCTAAGATAACATCTACGGACTACCTGGGTCGGATCCTCTCAGACCATGACGCCCACATCCTATGATTGACCTGGCGCCCCCCACACCCACCCGTCCCCATCTGGCGCCTCCCTAGAGATTGCCTATCAGACCCAGTCTTTAGGGACACACACAAAACCACCATACAAGATTACTTCTCACACAACACGAACACGGCATCGTCAGCACTGGTGGAGTGGGACGCGTTTAAAGTAGTGGCGAGGGGAAAATGCATCAAACAGGTGGTAGGGGTTCGCCGCACTTTGGAACGGACACTCCTAACCTCAGAGCAGACTTTAGCTGCACTCACTAAACGGCCCGACGACTCCGAGGAACACGCCGTACTCACGGCCGAGGCTTAGACAGTATATCAGACTGCCTGTGCTGATCTCCGAAAATACAACTTTAGGGCCTATGCCTCTAGGGTTCATAAAGATAGAGACAAAACGGGTGCGCTGCTAGCCTGGATGGCGAAGCAGGACACCGAAATAAAGCCGATCACAGATATTATCACCCTGGATGGTGTGCTGGTGCGTTCGCAGGCCGAGATCCTTCTGGCGTTCCAACGCTACTATGCACAAGTTTACGGAGCCCCGGCCCGATGCTCCCCTTCTTCTGTGGATCGTTTTTTAGACCCGCTGACGTTACCCACGATATCGGAGGCTGACAAGCGCACACTTGACGCCAAGATAGTACCTTCAGACATCACCCAAGCGATACGTGCCATGTCTCGGAATAAAGCGCCGGGACTGGACGGCTTCCCACTAGAATACTACTTGACATTCTCTCCCCTGATGGTCCCCCGCCTATCTCGGATGTTTGGAGCGTCCCTTCATCTAGGGAAGCTACCCCAGTCACTGCGGGAATCTGTGATTGTCATATTTCCCAAGCCCCACAGGGACCCACTCCACATGGGGTCGTACCGTCCCATCACGCTCCTGTCAGCTGACTGTAAGATTCTCGGGAAAATCCTGGCTGATAGATATGCACAGGTCATACGCCCACTAATCCACCCTGACCAATGCGGCTTCGTTCCGGGAAGGAACACTTCACAGAACCTCCGCCGAGTCTTCCATGTCCAGGATCAGGTACGGGACAGATTCCCCCGCGCCGCCTGCCCCATTATGGACCTGGAGAAGGCGTTCGACACCCTCACCTGGCCATTTCTGTTCTCAGTCCTGCGACGCCTCAACATCGGCCCGACGCTCACGGCATACACACGCCTTCTGTACACCGATCTGACCTCGCGTGTCCGTATCGGGAAACGCATCTCACCTGCGCTTGGAGTTCACCGAGGCACGAGGCAGGGGTGCCCCCTGTCGCCTCTCTTATTTGCCTTGGCAGTCGAGCCACTGGCGGTCCGACTGCGCCAGGAGGGTGAGTACTGGGGCATTCCGCTCGCGGATGGCTTGCACTGCGTCTCTATGTACACGGACGACCTCCTCATATACGTCCGGGACATCGAGACTGACCTGACCTCCATAGGGGAAACGCTGGCTGAATTTGCAGACGCCTCGGGACTCCAGGTGAACTGGGACAAGTCAACAGTCTACCCCTTTCACCCGAGTCTACCTCCCCGAGAGGTCGAGCTCGGACCCCATAAACTCTCTTGGTCCACGGAGGCCCCCCGATAGCTTGGTGTCCGCCTGTACCACTCTCCGGCAGACATCTTTGAGGGTAACCACCGTAAAGCACTCGCTGGCCTACGCCCGACTGTTGCCTTCTGGAATAAGCTCCCACTAGCCCCAATAGGGCGGATAGCCCTGGCTAAAATGGTGATGCTTCCCGACTCCTCTACCACTTCACTAACTTACCGGTAGTGCCACCCAGGACCTTCTTCCGAGACATCGACTCCCTCCTGGGCACCCTTATCTGGGGCACAGGCCGGCACAGGGTTGCCCTGAAAACCCTCCAACTTCCCACTACGCAAGGCGGGCTCGGAGCTCCTTCCTTTGAGTCTTATTTCCTCACGGCGCAGCTCCAATGGCTATCACATTGGACGGCGGACCGTTACCTCCAAGAGACTTTTACCCCGGCTGGCAGAGTCACGACCCCGGAACTCATCCGTCTTCTCCACCCGGGCACCAAGCCTCGGCGAACATACCCCCTCCAGGTAGCGATAGCGCGCCGGTGCCTGATGCGGATCCACCGGATGTCCTCCGGTAGACCTTCATACTCCCCACTACTACCGTTGATAGGCTGCCCCAAGCAGGACTCCCACTTCACAGCTCCAATGTTAGCCGAATGGTCGCACTGTGGCATCACAGATATGGAGTCGCTTTTCGAAGAGGGTCAGCTGAAATCACTCGACTTACTGGTCGCTGAGTACGGGCTCCCCCCAGGCCAATTCCTTAGATACCGACAGTTACTTGACGGATACCGTCCCCACCATAATCTCCGAACCGGCGAGCCAGACACGCATCCAGTAATACATACTATCTTACATATGGGAGTGGGATGCCACTTGGTCACCTGGCTATATAAATCTATTCGGGAACTCTCACGCACCCCCCTGACGACCCTACGGGCCACGTGGGAGGAGGACATAGGTCGCACACTACACGACTCGCAGTGGACCAAAGCTCTCGAGGCCCCAAAACGCGTCTCTAGGAATGCACGCTTCAAAAACATCCAATACTATATACTACACAGGGCATACCTCACCCCGGCGCGCTTGCAGAAGTTCTATCCCTCCACACCATTCCTTTGCCCCAGATGTTGCTCCCCTGATGCACATTTTCGCCACATGTTTTGGAGTTGTCCCGACCTTCACCCCCTATGGCGGGCGGTACACGGAACATTGACGGAACTCACAGGCCTTACCACACTAGCCTCCTGGGAATCCAGCGCACTAGGCATTTTTCGAGTCCCTAAGCAAGAACCGGTGCATAGACGCTTTGTGTCCTTAGCGCTCCTGCTGGCGAACAGATGCATAGCCATGCACTGGCGATCCCCGGAGGGCCCCCCTATAGCGGCATGGACAGGGGCGGTCTGTAAGTGGGCGGCGGCAGAGGAAGACGCTCTTAGGGAAGAGGAAGCCAGGGGCGCACGTAAAATTCCCATCTCCATGGAATGGGCGATGCTCCTTCATGGCTTCCGGCAGTCCATGCATGCAGAAGACCCGCCTTCACCCCCCCCCCCCCGCTCGAGAGGGCCCGTAGCCTCTGCCTAGTGTTACTCATCCCAGGACCGAGTCCCGGTGCCCCACGCATCCTCGTCAATGCCCCACTACCATATCACCCGTCCCGTTACCCGTTACTCACACGCACGAGATACATCCACCCCCAGTCTGTCCCTCATCACTGAAAGTGCAAACTGGGGAACTCCCTTGCCCCCCGACGTCCGACACCAGTATCCTTCTACCTGGAACCTGCTAGCGCCCATATGCTTCCCCCCCACAGTTTTGTCCCCCCCGTTCTCTGGTAGCACCACTATGCAAACTGTGCAGGCCCCGATCCTACGCCCTCGAGGCGGGTATTCACATGCCCACTGTTATTCTCCGTCCCCCCCTACGGAGTACGTTTACTGTATCCCAGCCTGAAGACCTATTTGCTTTATCTGCACTGTTTGATGGAGGAAGTACCTAATTGTACCAGTTATATAAAAACAAAAAACGTTGCACGCTTGGCTGGTCGTGGCTGAATGTTGACGCCACGCCAGCAGATGATTCACACTGTACCCATATACTATGATGCAACAAATAAAAACAAATTTAAAAATAAAAAATAAAAAATAAAAAATGCTGGTTTTCGACAGGGGTATTTTTCATGCACTTATTATGGTCCACGCTCGTGTCTCATGTAGCACTGCACACATTTTGATTCTGGTTTTCATACATGGAGCCTGGTGCACGCTTGTGTCTCACGCATCACAGCACATTCTAATGCAGGTTTCTCACAGGGCTGGCTGTCGCGCACAGATCCTGGTGCGCGCTCGTATCTCACGTTGCACAGCACACATTAATGCTGGTTTTTTACAGGGCCGGTTTTAATGCAAGGGTCCTGGTGAACGCTCATGTCTCGTGCTGCACAGCAAACTCTAATAATAGTTTCCCACATGACCCATATGGAGACTGGTGCATGCTCATGCCTCACGCTGCACAGCACACTCTAATGCTGGTTTCCCACACAGCTGGTTTTCGTGCACAGATCCTGGTGCACGCTCATGCCTCACGCTGCACAGCACACTCTAATGCTAGTTTCCCACATGGCTGGTTTTCGCACATGGATCCTTGTGCACTCTCATGCCTCACGCTACAAAGCACACACTAATGATAGTTTTCATACATGGACCTGGTGCACGCTTGTGTCTCATGCGGCACAGCACACTCTAATGTTGGTTTTCCATAATGCTGTTTTTAAGGCACAGGTCCTTGTGCACACTTGTGTCTTACGCTGCACAGCACACCTTAATGCTGGTTTCCCACATGGCTGTTTTTCACGCACGGAACCTGGTGCGCGCTTATGCCTCATGCTGCACAGCACAATCTAATGTTGGTTTTCAAATGAGTTTCTCCTACCGCAGACAGAACAGGCTTCCCTGCAACATTCAGCGCGCCATGGGTGCTTTCACTTTCCAAGCAGCCCGGGACAATGGCGGCTGCTTCTTTGCAAGGGAATAGCTCTCGTATTTACAAGAGTTTGAGCTATTAGCATTGTAAATTACAATATTTTTTATTTATGTGTTAATTACAAAACAGATAAATAAAAGGCATTGTCATTTACAATGCCGATAGCTTAAACTCTCGCAAATGCGAGACCTATTGCATTGCAAATGCTTGTTTTTGTTTGCAGTGGAGTGATCACTTAGAAAAAGAGAGTTAGAGCTATTGGAATTGTAAATGTAAATATTTATGTGTATAGAGTAAAGTCGTTGTATGTGGTTTGTAGTGGAATTATGTGGCTACCATCCAAGTAATGTGAGCATTTACGAAGCAGAGGTGCAGTTAGGATAGATGGATTGGTGGAATGATGGCTATTTGTATGAATGCTTGGATGGATGGACAGCTGTATGAGTACATGCATGGATGTCTGGGTGATCAGTTGAATGAAAAGATGGTAGGTGATGCATGGGTAGGAAAGTTACAACTGGTTGGTATGGAAAGAAAAAGATGGATACATATAGAAAATATTTATACAAAGGAAAGTTTTGTACATTATTGGACCTTTGGTCAAGACTGTATGATATATCAGGCTACATGGTGGCCACGATCTCATTAAACATAAAATCCCATTTACAATTCAGAAGTTGGTGGTGGTTTGGTGCCGTGACCACGAAACTATGCTTCATTGTCAGCTACTTGGATGCCTGCTTAATCTGCAGTCTTCCAACACAGTATTACATTTGGACGCTGGTTTAACCCATTCAAATCTTAAATGCTGTGTTCCATCAAACCTTACAAGAGACTGTTACTAATTATGACTGATGAAGGAAAAGTCTGATGACTCGTCTCATTGATAGAACTTGCATGTGGTGTTCTGCAAGTTGCAAGGACACGTTTACAATGCCCTGTTGATGAACACAATTATGCCACTCTGTGGCATTGGGACTGCCTAATATAGGCCTATATGTAAACTCTCTGGTGCATGTCATACACACAAAAGGCATGCTACATGTTTCCGGAGCCTTGCGACTTGTACCCGTGTGAGGCCAAAGAAGGGATGGCAAGACTGGCACAGCAAGGGCAGCATTGCAGTCTTTTTGTTCTGAGGACTGCAACATTTCCGAGTGAGCCTTCACAGCAGCAGCTTTCCAGTATCCCTGTTGCTTACTCGATTGGAAGACCAAACAAAATATCTCATATTCCGGGGCTGTATTACAGACGACTGCCCCAGCGCTAATTGTCACTGTCCGCCAGATTATGCTCCCAACGGCCTTACAGAGGATCAGTCAGTGGGGGGGGGGGGTGTGGCTGGACACCGCCCATCCAGCCCGATATAGAGGGGCCCTTCACCTAACAAAGTCATCCCCAGACAGGTGAAGGTCGGGGGAGCAGGCAGGAATTGAAAATCGGGGCGCAACAGCTCACCTTCACTGTGAAATGAGCTGAAGGGATGTGACGCGGGCTAGCCCAGTTGGCGCTCGCTCTTTGAGCTACGACTCTAAGGGAGCAACTGGCGACTGTCTCCCGCACAATGTGGATTCGAGGGGCGATCTGAGCTGGCGGAGCACTGGATGAGCAGGACTTCGCGGCCTCCGGAACGAAGAGGCGGGACCTGGGCTTAGGCGGAGAGGGAGACGCGGCCGGAGAAAATGACACCGAGGACCTGGGGGCGACCTCCGTTGCGAAGCCCAGGTACCGAACGGATAACCGGCGCCAGTTTGGAGCGGGGGCCGCTGGGACTAATGCACGCGCTGCGGGCTCCAGACAGTGAAGAAGCGAGGAGGGGAGGCAGAGGTGCCCTGAGCCATTGAGGGTCCGTGTGTGGAGTACTGTGGGGCAGCCGACTGTGAGCGGGGGCCCGCCTACCAGGGTCGCAGTGCCCGGGCTACTCAGTGGAGCCGGTGGAACTGGCTGCATATCTGGGAGGCTCCGGGAGGAGCCGGCAGTGTCGCTAGTGGAGGGAGCACACCTCCTAAGCCTGGGACTGAGAGGCGGGTCGGACCGCCTCAGCTACGATCACAACCCCCACCATTCAGGCGACTTGACAGATGGAGAGCAGGGGGCTGCTGCCCAAGGAACGGTGAGGAGAGGTGGCAGCAGGAGGTCTAGAGGATATTGGAGTGGCGAGGAGGGCCAGGACACTGTGACTTTGAACTTCTGGTGGAGGTGCTCTCCGACTGCAGCAGGTGATGAGCTGACACCCACACCGATGTGGGCTGAGCGAGGGGAGTAGGCCCAAGAGAGACAGGGACCGGGGTTGGGGGCTTTGCCCGTACTGACATATTGAGCAGCCACATGACCTCAGGCCACATTGATCGAATCCTACTTGCGAGGAGAGTGGGGAACAGGTGCCGGGTTAGGTTGCTCCCTTTTCGGCACTCCTTGCGGCATCGCTTCTGCGCTGCCCCTGTGCATCGCATTTGGGCTCCACACCCCATGTGCTTCGACTCGACTGCCCTTGCCGCAGGAGAGGACTATATAAACCCAAAGTGGGTACCCGCTGGTGCCTTTACTGATCGGCCTGCTCCCACACCGTTCCAGGTATGGGGAGAGTCAACAAAAGACGTACGTGAGGCGGAGCATTGGGAATCGGCAGGCGAAGACAATTGGGAGTCGTGCCCGCTTTGACCTGATTAGCTTTTATACATTCCACCATGCTTATCTCCACTAAATCGGGTTCCATCATCTACCCTTGTCCTCCAGCTGTACTTTTACCAGACATTGAACCTAGCATCTGTAATGCTATGTTTATTTCAGGTATATAGCCTGCAACCTGGAAGAAATTCATTATAAACCTGTTGCTAAAAAAAAAAACCTAGATCGATCTGACACTAAGAATTACAGGCCAATAGCCAGCCTGCTCCTCCCAGCCAAATCACTAAGCCCGACACTTTTTAACATATATGTGTCGGACTTAGCCAGAGTCATCAAGGCACACGGGATGGGCCTAACATCGTATGCTAATGATACACAACTGGTGCTGTCTATATACAATGATGGTGGTAAGGTAAGGTAGCAGCCAACTTTCAACAGGGCATGCTGGCAATTAGCAGTTGGATGTCCAGCAATTGCATTAAGTTGAACTCTGATAAAAACAGAGGTTATGACTTTCGGCAAGTTGTTCCCCATCTGGTCCTCTGCCTGGTGGCCGTCCTCACAGGATCCCCCTCCTCTTCCAGTCACCAAGGTCAGGAATCTGGGCATCATATCTGATGACAGGCTGACATTTGCTCCTCATGTTAATTCGGTGGTCTCAGCCTCATTCCATAAACTGCGAATGATCAAAAAGATTCTACAATTTCTTCCCTTTACCAAGGGTAAAACTTTGGTCAGTACACTTGTTATGTCCACCATCGATTACTGTAATGGGCTTCTTGTGAATGCCCAAAACAAGGTAATTCACAAACTACAATCAGTCCAGAACGCAGCGGCCAGAATGCTCTCAGGAACCCCCAAATATAAGCCCACCTCCCATGTCATTCAGAAGTATCATTGGCTCCCTGTGAAAAATCTCATAAAGTTCAAGGCCTTGTGCATTGCGTACAAAGCTTCGTGTAACATTGGACCTCAGTTTTTAATTGAGAAGCTAGCTACTATATTCCTACTAGGGCCCTTTGCTCCTCTAATGCATTTCTGCTTAGGGTGCCACGTACCAAAACCGCCTCCATTAAATATCAGATCCTGACAGTCTTTACTAGCATTCAGGAAAATGACAAAAACCTGGCTGTTTAATCGATAATCCCCTCGGCTTTGGTAGATGCTGCTGTCCTCAGCACCGAGACACACACGGGTATTTGCGCGCTTTATAAGTCTCATAAATAAATAAATAGATAAATATCTAACCCCAAAATGTATTAACAGATATTTTTCGAGGGAGGACGCCCGATGCCCGAGATGTACTACAGTGCGAGCGACGTACATCCACATGATGTGGAGCTGTACTTCTTTAACACATTATTGGCAGGAAGTGACACAGGATACGGCTAGGATCACAAAGAGGGTAATCCCATGCACACATACACATGTACTGCTGAGATGTTTTTCACACACAGCCAAAACTAGGACCACAGACAGGTTCATAGTCCTCGCCTTTGTCCTGGGGCAGGGGGAAATCACTTGTAACTGGAAAGACCCGAGATGCCCCAGTGTGCAATGGTGGAAACGGGAGCTAGTAACGTGGGCATGATGCGAGAACAGGGTCCTCTTGAGAAATGCAAGGAAAGGGATAGGCAAGGAGGGGAGAGCCAGGGCTTGGGAGACGATGATGGACGACATGCAGTGAGACGGACGGGAGTCTGACGCTTCTACCCCTGAGAGACCACCTCATTAGGAGCATCCCTAGTGACCAAGGCAGGATGAGAGGGCAAAGGGGGATCCCGGACAGGGAGGGATATATAATTTACCATCACAGGGGAGGGTACATACAGAACAGGGGGCACCCACGAAGGGCTACCACAGACGGTCAGACACGAGAGAGGTAACCTTCAGAGCTCTAGGGATACAATGGGGAGACAGCAGTGTGGGGCATCTAGTTAACTGTTTTGGATTGGTTGGGTGTGGGGGGGAACACGAGGCCACCCCAACATTATTCCCTCAGAAAATGAGAGTAGACAAAGACATATCCATTACAAACTGCAGAGGAATGAAGTATGGGTTGGGGGGATATATTGCCAACAGCAATGGCCATAATATTTTTGTATCAGGATATGTGGATGAACAGACAGATAATAAATGCCAATGAAGTGTGTTTAAAAAAACAAAAAAACAGAGGATCAGTCTATAATGCATCGTGATGTTGTTGAAGACTTTGAACTCTGTGGTTATAAGTGTTTGCGTCTGTGCGCATATTGTATTAGCACGCAGACGCAAATGCACAGACATACTCTGGTGCACAGCGACAATTAGCGCTGGCGCACTCATCTGTAGTACAGTCCCAGAATGTTTAATGTACTGCTTTTGTTGATGGGATAAGTGAAAGTCCTTATTCTCTCACCAAAAGCCTGACCTATACATTCACTGAAGCACTACGAAGAAGAAATAAGGCTGCGCTGCACTCTGAAAAAACAATAGTCTAGCCTCTTAAATCAGAAGTATACCTATACCCAAAGCACACTCCAGAAACATTTTGTATGCCTTGCAAAGATGCAGATAACCGTTTCAGGTATTCAGCATGTATTGTATTACAAAACACTCCTGCCAAACTTGTGTTGCTGTAACTGCCCAGACACGTTATACAGAAGGGGGGTTTACCCAAAAAGTCACTGGGACCTGGGTGCTATATCATACAAAAAGAGGGGTCCCAGTGGGATGTATCTAAAAGTACACAAAGTATATATCACAAAATACAACAAAATCCATGAGTTTCCTTATACACACTGTTATCTAATCGCAATGCATATTTATGCTGTAAACATTCTTTAGAACTCAATCCATTATAAAAAGGTGCCCCAGGGAAAGAGGGAGTAAGAATGAGTGTAAATGTGAGGAAAAGGGATGTGCAGAATCGATCATAGTGCAAAGCAGCGAACAATACACAATAATGATGACAATATATACAAAAATTCTCGATCTGGCTTCAAACCACTGAGCCAGTATTCACAATTGGAGCAACCAATGCCCTAAAATTTATAAACCACCATGCTAACGCTACTGTTCAATAATTTGCATTGTTGGTTGCGTCGGCAGGTGTATAATTGTAGTCGTCGACGTTTCAACCCCTGGACTAACAGGTAGGTATACGTTAACCTTAAAGTGGGGTCTTCATCAGGACAAAGGGGATCCGGGGGGCAAGGAATCTGTGGAATGAGGTGAAATAATTATTACTGATTGCTAAAAAACAGGAGTGTCAAATAGGTTAAAAACCAAGGATCAATTACCATGGGCAGTTGGGCCGTCCGGCTCTCAACATGGGACAGGAAAACGTCAGAAAAAAGAACCTGGAAAGCAGGGTGAAAGGTTCGCTTTAATTCAGTTTGCGTGATACTCCGCATACAAAAGACCAGGATCTCAGGAGAAAATCACTTGTTAATTAGAGTCTTTAAAATCCTCGTAGAGAATTGATGCCAGCATGGTCATCTCAAAACTGCAGAGGAAAAGCAAAAAGGCATATGATTCATTCATACCAATTGCACGAGTCAAAGGGGTTTGATCAACATGAATCGCCGATTCACTCACATGTAACTGAAGTTTTTCAGATGGTGATTTAATCCAAAGAGAACGAGTGGAACCATTCCATCAAGGCGTTGGGTTACTGTAGAGGGGTGAGTGCATAGGCATATGGTGATATAAATATATATAAATGACTAGACAAGACACGAGTGAACATGGATAGTTGGTCGGACCGGAAGTCCCGTGCGACTTCCGACCATTTATTTATAGCCTTCTGGCCACGCCTGGCCAGAAGGTGATACAATTTGTGTACGTAGTTCCGGCCGAGGCCGGAGCTACCAACAACTAGAACGCTACATCCCTTCCCAAATTAGTCCTTTGAGACAAATTAGATTAGCACATAAAGTCAGCAAGTCTTTGACTGGGCCTGGGATTTGGTCGGAGGCTGTACTGCCTTCTCCCTCTTACTGGAGTGTTCTCAGGGCAGACTCTCGTGGATGGAGTCAGCGGTTCAGTGATCCCAGTGGACGGGGTGGATGGCGAATTGCTCAAAGTAACACCTGTTGGTTCACTACTGGTGTCTTGCCTTTCCGGTGTACCTGTCTGACGCTCCGTATTGGCAGGCATCGCTGGGATACGCTTGAACCACGACACGTTTCTTGTTACCTCTTCGCCTTCGCGTCGAGCTGTCACTGCCGTGTCTCTGCTTGTCCTGACAATCCATGGCTCGACCTCATATGGTGTTCTGAATTTCCCTCCAGGCCTCCGAGCTCGAATGAGCACACGATCTTCGGGGACCAGCAATCTGTCTTGAGCCCCTCTCTTCTTACTTGCCTTGTCGTTAGTTCTTCTCCTCCGGGTTTGGGTGCACTCTGGATGATATGGTTCAGGCCTCCATTCTTCTGCCATGGGTAGCAAGTCACGCCTGGGGCCTGAGAACATGAGAGCCCATGGCGATCTTTGTGTAGTGCTGTGTGAAGTGCTCCTGTATTCCCGTAGAAAGCTTTGAAGAGCATCTTCAGGATTGGTTCCTTCTACTGCAGATATTCTTAACACCTTATTAATTGTCCTCATGAATCTTTCTACTTCGCCATTAGCTTGAGGCCACTGTGGCGTTATGCGGCGATGATGAATTCCTAGTTTTTGCATAAATTCTTTGAACTCACTTCCCTGGAAGGGGGGTCCATTGTCCGTTTTCAGTTGTTGAGGAATCCCAAACAATGCAAAAGTATTGCTCAGTATAGGTTGAATGTTTGTGAAACTTGTAGACTGGGCTACCTCCACAATTGGGTACTTCGTATAGCTGTCCACTAGAACCACACTGAACCTTCCGTCCGGAAAACTGCCAAAGTCTAGGCTAACCCAGGACCATGGTGCTGGTGCGTGTTCCTCGGTGATGATTAGTGCAGGGGCTTCAGTTCTTCCTGTTAGCTGACACGCCCGACAGTTGTTCACTATGGTGTCAACTGCGTCCTCCAAGCTCGGGAACCAGACCTTTTCCCGCATACGGGCCTTCATTCTCCTGGTGCCTTGGTGGCCTTCGTGTGCTAACACTGTCGCTTGTTCCTTCAGGGTCGTCTGAATTATCACTCTTGAGCCTCTTAAGATAAGGCCATTCTCAGCGATGCTAATCTCGTTATGTATCTTCCAGAACTGATTGAGTGTTGCGCGGTCAGCCTCACTCCAGACATGCAGGAAGCCTTCCCAGGACCCTGTGTGCACCGCATTCTCTACTCTCTTCAGGACAGTGTCGTTGGCATATTGTTCCATGATTTTGTCTGCTGACATTGCTTGGGGGCATGCTCCCTGTGATATCATATTCACAAACTCTTCGGTCTGTCTTTCGGGATCTTCTTCTTGTGCTTCTTCCTTAGCGGGATGTCGAGATAAGAAGTCTGCCGGGTTCTTTGCTCCTGACCTGTACACGAGATCCATTTGGTACTGTTGGATTTGGATCGCCCATCTTTCGATTCGTCGTGGCGGATGAGGCTCTGTGCCTTCGAACAGTGGAATCAGTGGTTGGTGATCGGTAACCATTCTGAAGGGGTGTCCGGTTATGTAGAGATGGAAATGGTTGCATGCCCACTTTACTGCTAACGCTTCTCTCTCGATTTGAGAGTATCTCGCCTCAGTGGCGGTGAGGGCCTTGCTCGCGAACGCTAGTGGCGCCCATACTCCTGGTTCCGTTTCCTGGGTGAGGAGTGCTCCCAGTCCAACGGGGCTGGCATCGACCAGTATTTCGGTGGGTCTGGTCGTGTTGAAATAAGCCATGGTTGTTCCATCTAGGAGGGCGTTCTTGATTTTATTGAATGCTTCTTCCTCAACATCTGTCCATTTCCACGGGCTCTCTTTTTTCGTTAGATGGCGGAGTGGTTCGGCAATGGTTGCTAAGTTCGGTATGAACCTGGTACAGTATTGGGCCATGCCCAAGAAGCTTCTCACTTCTGAGGCAGTGGTCGGCGCTGAGGCATACTTTATGGCTTGTGACTTCCTGGGATCAACTTGAACTCCATCAGAATTGAATACGTAGCAGAAGAATTCTATAGATTTCTGAAAGAATTTGCATTTCTCCTTATTCAGTGTTACTCCATGTTCAGCTAGTCTCTTGAGTGTGGATCTCAGATGCTGGTGATGTTCCTCACTGGTCTTGGAGTGTATCAGGATATCGTCGCTTACATTTAACACTCCTTGTAGGCCAGATAGTATTTCTCGAATTGTATTTTGAAAGATTTCTGCCGCTGAGGATATCCCGAAATTTTGTCTCTTATAGATTCTAAGACCGAGGTGATCGAGAACGTCGTTATGTACCTGCTCTCTTCGGCTAGTCGGAGTTGGTGGTATCCAGCGTTGAGGTCCAACTTAGAGAACCATTGGGCTCCGTTCAGATCTGTGAGTATGTCATCTACGGTGGGTGTTATATGTCTTTCTCTCTTTATTGCCTTGTTGGGCATCCGCATGTCTATGCAAATTCGGATCTTCCCTGGTTGACGGGGTTTCTCGGCTATCACCATGGGCGACACCCACGGCGTTGGTCCAGTGACTTTTTCTATGACTCCTTGTTTTTCAAGTTGTGTCAGTTCTTGTTCGACTGCTGCTCCTAGGTGAAACGGAATCCTCCGGTGTTTCAGAGCAATTGGCTGGACGGCTTTATCAATGTGTAATTTGATCGGCTGTTGTTTAATTGTGCCCAAACCTTTGAACAGTGACGGGAACAGCTGTAATATGTCTTTCGTTTGGAGTGTCTTGACTGCGTTGGCGAACGCGACTAGGTTGAGGTCCTCTGCTGTGTGGCTCCCTACTAGCAGATCTGCTTCTTTGTCGATTACGTGAAATGTGGTTGTTACTTCACGGTCTTCCGCTTTAACTTGTACTTGCATTTTCCCACGCAGAGGGAGTGGAGTCTGGCTGTCGTATGTCATTATCTTGATTTTAGAAGGCGTCAACTGCGTTCTCGGGTTAAGGCTTTTGTAGTGCTGTATACCCATCACATTCACTGGTGCACCGGTATCTATGACCCCTGTGACTTCTGACCCATCAATTTGAATTTGGCACTTTGGTTGGGGTCTTCGCTTTCTTTTCAGGTCTTTCGTGAACAAAACGAAGTAGCACTCTCCTTCATCGTCAGTGGAGGAGTCATCTAATCGTGCATGGCGATGTTGTCTTGCTGTCATGGATCTTGATTCTTGAGTTTCTTCCAGACTTAATTGCCTGACTGCTCCTGTTACGGTCCGTCTCCCCGCTGTGTTTCTTCCGCGGAATCCTCCTCTGCACACGCTGGCAAAGTGGTTTGGTGTTCCACATTTCGAACATGTCTTCCCTCTTGCAGGGCACCCATCTTGACTATGCTCATCACGCCCACAGTATCCACAGGATGTTTGTCTCGGGGTTCTGGTCGGCCATCTTCCCCGTCCACCTCTACCTGATGTGCGGACGGTGTCAACTCGTTCTTTCTTTACAACGGCACTTGCTTCCGCTTGAGTCGTCATGGCGGCCTCTATTGCTGTCGACCGGACATCAGATAACTCATGTGACCGTGCGAGCATGAGAATCTCGTCGAGCGTGATGTTGGGTTGGCGCAGTATTAGTGTTCTTAGAGTCTTGTTCCGGCACCCTTGAATGATCTGTGCTGTAACTTCTTTAGTGTGATCATCTTCGGCGCATGTGCTCACCAGTTCCCTTAGTCGGGCATGGAAGGCGTCCATCGTCTCACCTTCTCTTTGTTTAGATTTTCTGAACTTAAACCGCTCATAGTGCGGGTTGAGCTGGGGGTCAAAGTGTGCATTGAGTGCTCGCACGGCGGCGTCGTAGTCATTAGCGTTGCCGGTATCTGGAAGGTGGGAGAACAGTTTGTAGATTTCAGTGCCCCCAAAGTGCAGTAATAGGGAGCGTTTGACTGTGTTATCGGTTTCACGAGTGGCTATGACGTAGTTGTTCAGTTGTCCTATCCATACTGCCCACCTCGGTGCTGCTGTGGAAGGTTCAATTAGCTCGCTGAACGGCAGGAGTGCCTGATTCTGCGAGTGAGCTGATGGATGTGTTTGTTGAGCTGGAGGTACTGCTTGCTGTTGCACTTCTTGTTGCGGCGCTGCCTGCTGTTGTGGCGCTGCCTGCTGTTGTGGCGCTGCTTGCTGTTGTGGCGCTGCTTGCTGTTGTGGCGCTGCTTGCTGGTTCTGGTTGCCTGGTGGGTTTGACATTGCCTCTTTGTTGTTTGTCCGCCCCTAGGAAAGTGTTTTCCTCTTATAAAACTTTTTTTTTCTCACTTTGGATGTACCAATGCTTGTTGGTTCGATGAGTCTCTCGTCTGTCTGTATATATTTTTTTTCTTTTCCTCTCTGAGGAGACCGATGCAGTCTCAGCGCTTGTGTCGCGCTGTACTGGGTAGGTGTGCGTCACTCTGGGGCACCTCGTGGCTCTGCGCGGCCTTCGAGCTCCCAGCGCCTCTGTCAGGCGTCTCTGCCGGGCCTTTCCCTTGTGCGCATGCGCGCCTAATGCGCTCGGGCCTGTTCGCACGCACGCGTGCAGACGCTGCTTCGGACCTATCCATGTGGTTTTAACATATTGTGCCATTTTGATCGTATGTTTGTCATTTAACAACAATTGAGTTTTGTCCAATGTCATGTTTATTTGTTGATTTAATTAATGTTGATTGTGGTATAACTTTTATGATCTTCTGGAAATAAGAGAGTTTCCCTTATGAAGTCTTCCAAAACAATTAAAGAAAAAAGAGAGTAAATAAACAACCCTAAAAACAAAAGGCATATAGTGTGGTTATTTGTAAATCAAGAAGTTGGATCCCAGGTATTCCACCCGTTTTGCATACATATTACAGCTTTGGCATTGCTGTAATATCTGGTACCATATATAATGGACTCTACCGCCTATAAAATTTGGTATCCCTTATGTTTCTCCGGTACGAACTTACAAAGATTCAATTTGATGTGGTCTAATATTGGATGGCTTAGCACAGTATTCGTTTGCCAATAAGCACTCTTCCTTTTTCTGCACAACATCATTTACTAAGGGGATACCAAATATTTGGGCTCAAGCCATGCTGTAATGTCTCCCATCCCCTACGTTCCATGGGTTACCCTTTAGCCATTGACCACTTGAAGTTGCCTTTTATTAGATAGCAGATTACAGTATCTTTTCCCATTGGGTACATCATTCCATAGGAATTGACATCCAGTACGCTTAGGGGATACCAAATATAATAGCCTATGCGGCCTATAATATTTGGTATCCCCAGTGTTTCTCGGGTTAGAATTTACAAGGATTCCGTTGGACATAGCCTTATGTTGGCTGGGAGAGCACAGCATTTCTACACCAAATACCATCCTTCTATTTGCTTTCCAAAATCATTTATTAAGGGGATAACAAATAATATGGCTCATGCATTATCATAATATCTTGTATCCCCTATGTTTCATGGGTCACCCTTTAGCCATTGACCAATTGATTGTGCCCTTTATTTGATAGCAGAGTAAAGTATCTTTTCAGTTTTCACGTTTTGTACATCATTCCACAAGATTTTACCTCTGGTGCCCTTAGGGGATACCACTTATAATAGCCTATACAGCCTATAATATTTGGTATCCCCAGCGTTTCTTGGGTTAGAAGTTACCAGGATTCAATTTCACATCGCCTTATGTTGGGTAGTGGAGCACAGTATTTCTATACCAAATGGCAGCCTTCCTTTTGCTTTCCAACATCGTTTACTAAGGGGATACCAACTATTATGGGTCACACATTGCCATAATATCTTGTATCCCCTATGTGTCATGGGTTACCCTTAAGCCATTGACCAATTGAATTTGCCTTTTATTTGATAGCAGACTACAGTATCTTTTCAAATTTTGTACATCATTTTACAAGATTTTGCATCCGTACCCTTAGGGGATACCAACTATAATAGCCTATACGACCTATAATATTTGGTATCCCCAGCGTTTCTCAGGTTAGAAGTTACCAGGATTCAATTTGATCTCGCCTTATGTTGGCTGGAGGAGCACAGTATTTCTATACCTAATAGCACCCTTCCTTATGCTTTCCAACATCATTTACTAGAGGGATACCAAATATTATGGCTCATTCTTTGTTGTAATATCTCGTATCCCCGATGTTTCATGTGCTACCTTTTGAGCCATTGAATATTTGAAATTACTTTTTGTTTGATAGCAGACTACAGTATGTTTTCACATTTTGTACATCATTCCACAAGATTTTGCATCCGTACCCTTAGGGGATACCAACTGTAATAGCTTATACGACTTATGATATTTGGTATCCCCAGCGTTTCTCTGGTTAGAAGTTACCAGGATTCAATTTGACCTCGCCTTATGTTGGATGGAGGAGCACAGTATTTTCATACCAAATAGCACCCTTCCTTTTGCTTTCAAAAATCATTTTCTACGGGGATACCAAGGGCCCGATGTAGGTCACCAAGGCCGTTACCGACTGGTATTTGGTGATTGAGATGTAGGAGGCAATATTTTGCACAATCTGTAAATTTACCGAATCGGTAAATTGACCTATTCTGTAAAATACCGAATTGGTAATGTTACCGATTCGGTAAATTCCAGATGTAGATAGCACTGTTTACAGTGCGACAGGCCTTCAGAATTCGGTATTTTACCACCCAATTCTATTGGGTGATAAAATACCGAATACAGGTGTACATGCACATCTGTGCATGTACACCTGTGCCATGTGACAGACAGACATGCCCTTAGGGCATGTCTGTGTGCCACATGGCACACATGCCTGTATTTGGGGTGCTAGAGGGTGTCAAAGTGACACCCCCTGCACCCTTGCTCCAATCGGTATTTACCGAATCGGTAAATACCGATTCGGTAATGCCCATTGATTCCTATGGGCTTCAATGCCCATAGGAATCAATGGGCATTACCAAATCGGTATTTACAGAATCGGTAAATACCGAATCTCAACGATTCGGTATTAACCGATTCTGAAATACCTACATCCCCTCCCCCCCTCCATTTTACCACTTCTTAAATACCAAATATGATTCGGTATTTAAGAAGTGGTAAAAATAAATTACCTACATCGGGCCCTAAATATTATCGCTCACCCATTGTGTAATATATAGTATCCCATGTGTTTCATGGGTTACCCTTTAGACTACAGTAACTTTTCATATTTGTACATCATTCTACAAGATTTTGCATCCGTACCTTTAGGTGATACCAAATTTAATAGCATATACAGCTTATAATATTTGGTATCCCCAGTGTTTCTCGGGTTGGAAGTTACCAGGATTCAATTTGACTTTGCCTTTTGTTGCATGGGGGAGCAAAGTGTACTGATACCAAGGAGCACCCTTCCTTTTGCTTTCCAACACCATTTACTATGGGGATACCAACTATTATGGCTCCCGCATTGCTGTAATATCTAGTATCCCATTTGTTTCATGGGTTACCCTTGAGCCATTGAATAGTTGAAAGTGCCTTTTGTTTGATAGCAGACTACAGTATGTTTTCACAATTTGTACATCATTCCACAAGATTTTGCATCCGTACCATTAGGGGAAACCAACTATAATAGCCTATACAGCCTATAATATTTGGTATCACCAGCGTTTCTTGGGTTAGAAGTTACCAGGATTCGATTTCACATCGCCTTATGTTGGGTGGAGGAGCACAGTATTTCTATACCAAATGGCACCCTTCCTTTTGCTTTCCAACATCATTTACTATGAGGCTACCAAATAATATGGCTCACGCATTGCTTTAATATCTCGTATCCCCGATGTTTCATGTGTTACCTTTTGAGCCATTGAATAGTTGAAATTACCTTTTGTTTGATAGCAGACTACAGTATGTTTTCACATTTTGTACATCATTCTATAAGATTTTGCATCCGTACCCTTAGGGGATACCAACTATAATAGCCTATACAACCTATAATATTTGGTATTTCTATTTTCTATTTTGGGGTTTTGTAAAGCGCATGGTGACGCACAGTGGCGTGTCCCCGCGCTGAGGAGCTACTTTATTCCTGGACCCTACAAAAGCGGCACACCTACTGGGCGAATAGAGCAGTTTTGAGCTTAGCTCTGAAAATTGACTCAGATGGCTCTAGTCGTAGCGCCATGGGCAGCTGATTCCATCTGGCGGCTGCAAGGTATCTAAAAGATCTACCCCCCATCCGAGCTCTGGATACCTTAGGGACAGCCAGGAGTCCAGAGCCAGAAGATCTTAGAGAGCGGGGAGGATCATAAGGTGTCAAGAGTCCTTGTAGAGGGAGAGGGGATTTCCCATGAATGATCCGATGGCACGTGCAGAGTGCTTTGAATTCTACCCTGCTTCTGACCGGGAGCCAGTGCAAGGACCGGAGAGCCGCTGCAGAAGCAGCTCTTCTGGGTAATCTAAGCACCAGTCGTGCAGCAGCGTTCTGTAGGACCTGTAAGCGGCTGAGATTCTTCTCCAGGGTACCTAAATACAGAAGATTGCCATAGTCCATCTTCGAAGTGACTAGTGCATGTACCAAGGTCTGTCGGGCTCTCACAGGCAAAAACTTCAGCGTCTTTCTGAGGCTTTTGAGGGTCCCAAAGCATTGTCCCACCACCTGATTGATCTGAGGGCCAAAGGTGAGGGCGGCATCAAACCAAATGCCCAGATTCCTTGCTTTTTGGCAAGGGGTGGGTGTTGGGCCCAGGGAAGATGGCCACCATGCCGACGTCCACGCAGACTGGCGGCCCCCCACGACCAGCACCTCGGTCTTGCCTCCATTAAGCTTGAGGCAGTTGGCGGACATCCAGGCAGCCAGGTCTTGCATGCATGCTCTGAAGATGTCCGCCGAAAGATCGGGTGCGCGCGATAGGGAGATAACCAGCTGCGTGTCATCGGCATACGACACCAAGCTGAGGCCGTGACTCTCTACTAAGGTGGCAATTGGAGCGACATAAAGATTAAAGAGTGTTGGACTCAGGGACGAGCCCTGCGGCACCCCCTGGTCCAAAGGAATTCGCTCCGAGTAGTGGTCACCCTGCCTCACTTGGAAACCCCGGCCAGTGAGAAATGAATAAATCCATTTCAACGCTGCCCCTTTCACCCCAACCTTGTCCAGACACTGTAGCAGGATGGAATGTGCCACAGTGTCGAACGCGGCGCTAAGATCTAGTAAAATTAGCGCCATTGTTTGTCCCTCGTCAGCACCCTGCCGGAGGGCTTCAGTAGCCCTCAGAAGGGCGGACTCCGTCGAATGACGGGGCCGGAATCCAAATTGGGTAGGATGAAGATGGTTGCCTTCCTCTACATATGTCATTAGCTGTTTGTTTGCCACCTTCTCCGCTACCTTGGAGAGGTAGGGCAGCAGGGAGATGGGGCGCAAATTGTCCAAATTCTCAAAGCTAATGTTAGGCTTCTTGCGGAGGGGAAGCACCACAGCCTGTTTCCAGTCCTTGGGTATAGAACTGGAACGGAAAGAGACATCTAGCACATGCCTGATGTAGGGTTCCAAGGTCTCCAAGCTGTTGCTCAATCTTTTAGGGGGTGCGGGATCTCGAGGGGAACCAGATTTAACAGACCTACAGATTTTGATTAGCTCTTCCGGTGAAGGGGTGATAAAGTTAAGTAACTGATTACCATCATCTTCCTCTGCTGCTAGGTCCATTGGCTCTTCCGCTGCATGAGGCATTTCAGGGAAAGCAGCATATATTTTAGATACTTTATCTCCAAAATAAGTAGCGATGCGATTGCATGCTGCTACTGAGAGATCTTTATCTAGACTCGCAGTTTTAGGGGTGGCTAGGGACTTATATATACTAAACAGTTCCTTGGCAGAATTCTCTGCTCTCTGGATTCTGTCTGCATAGTATGTAGCTTTCTCAATACGGATTCTATTATGATAGATACGTCTCTTGATATGATAGACCTCTTTCATCGAGTCATCATATGCCACTCTCCATTGTCTCTCTGCCCGCTTACAGTCCCTTTTGGCGAGACGCAGTGCCTCCCCAAACCAGGGAGCGGTTGTCTGTCTGTGGGCACCTTTTTTTGGCCGACCCAATGGGGCTGTACAGTCCAGGGCGGCTGTGATGCGATCATTAAGCAATTTATTTGCTATTGTCACATCCTGGCCTCCTGGGGGCCCTTCCGCCATGAGAGCCCTATTAAACTCTGGCAAGGAGAATGTTGCCCACCTTCGACGAGGGTAATTGAGAGGGGCGGTGGCATGAGCTTTGTATTTAGGCAGGTGAATGTCAAACGGGACAAGGAAATGATCTGTCCAGGGCAGGGGCTCTGGGGGTGCAGCCCGGACATCCTCCCAGTTAGCGAATATGGGATCTAACAGATGCCCACGGTTGTGTGTGGGAAGCTGGCCCTTGAGTTCTAGTTGTAGGGTATTCAATTCCTCACAGAGCTCCATCGCTCCTTTGTCTAGTGGATCATCTAGATGAGTATTTAAGTCACCTAAAAGCAAAAACTTATCACTTCTAAGCGCTGTTTCCGTGATACACTCTAGCAGATTGCCTTTGAATCTAGACAAAGGACCTGGTTGGCGGTAGACTAACAGGCCTTTTAAAGTTATATTACCGTCAATTGTTATGGTGAAAAAGCCTGCCTCACAGCTTGCCAAACAGATTGATTCAAGTTTACAGGCCCACTGTTGTTTAAAGGCAATCGCAATTCCACCTCCTCTACCTTTCGGTCTATCCAGGCGGACCATCTGATAGTTCTCTGGTAAGGCCTGTATAATATCAGGGTATCCCCAGCAATTCTCGGGTTAGAAGTTACCAGGATTCAATTTGACCTTGCCTTATGTTAGATGGAGGAGCACAGTATTTTCATACCAAATATCACCCTTCCTTTTGCTTTCCAAAATCATTTTCTATGGGGATACCAAATATTATGGCTCACCCATTTTGAAATATACTGTATCCCATATGTTTCATTGGTTACCCTTTAGCCATTGACCAATTGAATTAGCCTTTTATTTGATAGCAGACTACAATATCTTTTGATATTTGTACACTATTCCACAATATTTTGCATCCGTACCTTTAGGTGATACCAAATTCTACGGCATATACAGCCTATAATATTTGGCATCCCCAGTGTTTCTCGGGTTGGAAGTTACCAGGATTCAATTTTTCTTTGCCTTTTGTTAGATGGGGGATCACAGTGTACTGATACCAAGGAGCACCCTTCCTTTTGCTTTCCAACACCATTTACTATGGGATACCAAATATTATGGCTCACGCATTGCTGTAATATCTAGTATCCCATTTGATTCATGGGTTTCCCTTGAGCCATTGAATAATTGAAAGTGCCTTTTGTTTGATAGCAGACTACAGTATGTATTCAAATTTGTACATCATTCCACAAGATTTTGCATCCGTACCCATAGGGGAAACCAACTATAATAGCCTATACGGCCTATAATATTTGGTATCCCCAGTGTTTCTCGGGTTAGAATTTACTAGGATTCAATTTGACTTTGCCGTATGTTGGATGGGGAAGCACAGTATTCCTATACCAAATAGCACCCTTCCTTTTGCTTTCCAACACCATTTACTATGGGATACCAGATATTATGGCTCACGCATTGCTATAATATCTAGTATCCCATTTGTTTCATGGGTTACCCTTAAGCCATTGACCATTTGAATTTGCCTTTTATTTGATAGCAGACTACAGAATCTTTTCAAATGTTGTACATCATTCCAAAAGATTTTGCGTCCGTACCCTTAGGGGATACCAACTATAATACCCTATACGACCTATAATATTTGGTATCCCCAGCGTTTCTCGGGTTAGAAGTTATCAGGATTCAATTTGATCTCGCCTTATGTTGGATGGAGGAGCACAGTGTTTTCATACCAAATAGCACCCTTTCTTTTGCTTTCCAAAATCATTTTCTATGGGGATACCAAATATTATGGCTCACCCATTGTGTAATATATTGTATCCCATATGTTTCATGGGTTACCCTTTAGCCATCGACCACTTGAATTAGCCTTTTATTTGATAGCATACTACAGTATCTTTTCATATTTGTACATCATTCCACAAGATTTTACATCCGTACCTTTAGGTGATACCAAATTTAATAGCATATACAGCCTATAATATTTGGTATCCCCAGTGTTTCTCGGGTTGGAAGTTACCAGGATTCAAATTGACTTTGCCTTTTGTTGGATGGGGGAGCACAGTGTACTGATACCAAGGAGCACCATTCTTTTTGCTTTCCAACACCATTTACTATGGGGATACCGAATATTACGGCTTTGCTGTAATATCTAGTATCCCATTTATTGCATGGGTTACACTTGAGCCAATAAATAGGTGAAAGTGTCTTTTGTTTGATAGCAGACTACAGTATCTTTTAAAAATTTGTACATCACTCCACAATATTTCGCATCTGATACCCTTAAGGGATACCAAATATAATAGCCTATAGGGCCTATAATATTTGGTATCCCCAGCGTTTCTCATGTTAGAAGTTACCAGGATTCAATTTGACATTGACTTATGTTGGCTGGAGGAGCATAGTATTGTTTTACCTAATAGCACCCTATCTTTTGCTTTCCAAAAACATTTACTATAGGGATACCAAATATTATGGCTCATTCCTTTTTGTAATATCTCGTATCCCCAATGTTTCATGTGTTACCTTTTGAGCCATTGAATAGTTGAAATTACCTTTTGTTTGATAGCAGACTACAGTATGTTTTCATATTTTGTACATCATTCCAAAAGATTTTGCATCCGTACCCTTAGGAGATACCAACTATAATAGCCTACACAGCCTATAATATTTGGTATCCCCAGTGTTTCTCGGGTTAGAACTTACCAGGATTAAATTTGACTTTGTCTTATGTTGAATGCGGCAGCAAGGTATTTATATGCCAAACAGCATCCTTCCTTAAGCTTTGCAACATCATTTACTATGGGGATACCATATATTATGGCTCACGCATTGCTGTAATATCTCTTATCTCCTATGCCTAATGGCTAACCCTTGAGCCATTGAACAGTTGAAATTGCCTTTTGTTTGATAGCAGACTATAGTATCTTTTCATATTTTGTATTTAATTCCACAAGATTTTGCCTTCAGTACCCTCAGGGGATACCAACTATAATAGCCTATATGGCCTATACTGTTAGGTATCCACAGTGTTTCTCAGGTTAGAAGTTTCCAGGTTTCAATTTGACTTTGCCTTATGTTGGATGCGGGAGCACAGTATTTCTACAGCAAATAGCACCCTTCCTTTTGCTTTCCAACATCATTTACTAAGGGGATACCAAATATTATGGCTCACGCATTGCCATAATATCTCGTATCCCCTATGTTTCATGGGTTACCCTTTAGCCATTGACCAATTGAATTTGCCTTTTATTTGATAGCAGACTACAGAATCTTTTCAAATGTTATACATCATTCCAAAAGATTTTGCGTCCGTACCCTTAGGGGATACCAACTGTAATACCCTATACGACCTATAATATTTGGTATCCCCAGCGTTTCTCGGGTTAGAAGTTATCAGGATTCAATTTGATCTCGCCTTATGTTGGATGGAGGAGCACAGTGTTTTCATACCAAATAGCACCCTTTCTTTTGCTTTCCAAAATCATTTTCTATGGGGATACCAAATATTATGGCTCACCCATTGTGTAATATATTGTATCCCATATGTTTCATGGGTTACACTTTAGCCATAGACCAATTGAATTAGCCTTTTATTTGATAGCATACTACAGTATCTTTTCATATTTGTACGTCATTCCACAAGATTTTACATCCGTACCTTTAGGTGATACCAAATTTAATAGCATATACAGCCTATAATATTTGGTATCCCCAGTGTTTCTCGGGTTGGAAGTTACCAGGATTCAAATTGACTTTGCCTTTTGTTGGATGGGGGAGCACAGTGTACTGATACCAAGGAGCACCATTCCTTTTGCTTTCCAACACCATTTACTATGGGGATACCGAATATTACGGCCAACGCATTGCTGTAATATCTAGTATCCCATTTATTGCATGGGTTACACTTGAGCCAATGAATAGGTGAAAGTGTCTTTTGTTTGATAGCAGACTACAGTATATTTTTAAATTTTGTACATCACTCCACAATATTTCGCATCCGATACCCTTAAGGGATACCAAATATAATAGCCTATAGGGCCTATAATATTTGGTATCCCCAGCGTTTCTCATGTTAGAAGTTACCAGGATTCAATTTGACATTGACTTATGTTGGCTGGAGGAGCATAGTATTGTTTTACCTAATAGCACCCTATCTTTTGCTTTCCAACAGCATTTACTATAGGGATACCAAATATTACGGCTCATTCATTACCTTTTGTTTGATAGCAGACTACAGTATGTTTTCATATTTTGTACATCATTCCAAAAGATTTTGCATCCGTACCCTTAGGAGATACCAACTATAATAGCCTACGCGGCCTATAATATTTTATATCCCCAGTGTTTCTCGGGTTAGAACTTACCAGGATTAAATTTGACTTTGTCTTATGTTGAATGCGGGAGCAAGGTATTTATATGCCAATCAGCACCCTTCCTTAAGCTTTGCAACATCATTTACTATGGGAATACCATATATTATGGCTCACGCATTGCTGTAATATCTCGTATCCCCTTTGTTTCATGGGTTACCCTTTAGCCATTGACCAATTGAATTTGCCTTTTATTTGATAGCAGACTACAGCATCTTTTTACATATTGTACATCATTCCACAAGATTTTACATCCGTCCCCTTAGGTTATACCAAATAAAGTAGCCTATATGGCCTATAATATTTTGTATCCCCAGTCTTTCTCGATTTAGAAGTTACCAGGGTTCAAATTGACTTCGCATTATGTTGGATGGGGGAGCACAGTAGTTCTATACTAAAGACCACCCTTCATTTTGCCTTCCCATATCATTTCATAAGGGGATACCAAATATTATGGCTCACGCATTGCTGTAATATCTGGTATCCGCTATGTTTCATGAGTTAACCAGGAGCCATTGAATAGTTGAAATTGCCTTT
This sequence comes from Lissotriton vulgaris, assembly GCF_964263255.1. Classification (NCBI taxonomy): domain Eukaryota; kingdom Metazoa; phylum Chordata; class Amphibia; order Caudata; family Salamandridae; genus Lissotriton; species Lissotriton vulgaris. The sequence goes on from NW_028245672.1 coordinate 43,927, forward strand.
TGTTTGGTAGCAGACTACAGTATCTTTTCACATTTTGTACATCATTCCACAAAATTTTCCATCCGTACACTTAGGGGATACCAACTATAATAGCCTATATGGCTTAAAATATTTTGTATCACCAGTGTTTCTCTGGTTAGAAGTTACCAGGATTCAATTTGACTTCGCCTTATGTTATATGCAGTAGCACAGTATTTCTAAACTAAATAGCACACTTCATTTTGCTTTCCAATTCCAACATCATTTACTATGGGGATACCAAATATTATGGCTCATGCATTGCTGTAATATCTCGTATCCCCTAAGTTTCATTTGTTACCCTTTACCTATTGACCAGTTGAAATTGCCTTTTGTTTGATAGCAGACTACAGTATCTTTTCATATTCTGTACATCATTCCACAAGATTTTTCATCTGTACTCTTAGGGGAAATCAACTATAATAGCGTATACGGCCTATGATATTCGGTATCACCAGTATTTAAGCGGTTGGAAGTTACCAGGATTCAATTTGACTTCACCTTATGTTGGATGCAGGAACACAGTATTTCATTCCCAAATTGCACCATTCCTTTTGCTTTCAAACGTCATTTACATTGGGGATACCAAATATTGGGTCTCACACACTGCCGTAATATCTTGTATCCCCTATGTTTCATGAATCACCCTTTAGCCATTGACCATAATTTGGTAGCAAACTACAGTATATTTTCACATTTTGTACATCATTCCACAAGATTTTGCCTGCGGTACCCTTAGGGGAAACCAAATATAATAGCCAATACAGCCTATAATATTTGATATCCTCAGCGTTTCCCAGGTTAGAAGTTACCAGGATTCAATTTTATATCGCCTTATGTTGGATGGGTGAGCACAGTATATCTATGCAAAATAGCACCCTTCCTTTTGCTTTCCAACATCGTTTACTATGGGGATACCAAATGTTATGGCTCACGCATCATGTGCACTGTCACAAATAACAGATAAAAGAAAGGTGTGGGTTTTCAGTTGGGGGGCCAGAGCTCATCATGGTCTGGCCAGGCCCCGCTCATAATCCCATCCGTAGGTACGACTATGAAACGTCATTTTGGATCCTGCACATCCAGGCAAAACTGACGCTGCCTGCACTGAAGCCATGGACAATGCACACCGAGCCCACAACGCAATGACCTTGACCTTGCCTTTCAACAAAGCCCCGACTTTGCCACAGCACCTCCGAAGAACTGCTTTTGCGTGAGTCTCAGACACCACATCACCGACATCTGTGGTGCACCATCCCAGCTCCTATGCATTACTGGCCCTGTGTGGCTGTCGACCGGTGCATCGCCCTCAGCCCAGTGGTTCAACTACAACACCACAAATTCGACTCACTGCACTCTTAACATTGACACATCACTGGCACTGCACTGTCTTTGCTAACCAAAGCCTCGAACCCGCAACTGGGGCATCACCTACTTTGAAAAGTGCATCACTCCAGAGTGCCAACGCCTCAGTGACCTTGCACTTCCTGCAGAACCGACACATCATCTGCACCTGAAATGCATCCTCTCCATTGAGCATTGCATTGTCCCAAGCATCGACGTATCTGAGGTACTGTCCGAGGGTCTGCATGACTACTGTCTCTGGCCCGTTCTCCATCACGTTCGGACTGAACTTTTGGATTTGCCCCAGTCAAGCACTACTAGATGGCCCCAGTTGGAGTTCTTGCCCCGGTTACTTACTGGTAGTCTTCATTACTCTGCCTATCGTCTTCCTCACCACATGGGTTACGCAGTGAGCTTCAGCTTCGCAATAGAACCCTCCAAGCAATGTTACGCTGTAGTCCTCCCATCCCTCCACAACATGGCCAACCATCTTCACTCTTGCCCCAGTATCAGAGGAGGCATGACCAACCCCACTTCCTGTACAACTACCAATGCAGCAAGCAACCACATGAAACCGATAGTCAAACAGGGAGGGAGGGATGGGAACTCATGTGGCGAGGAAGACTATACTCAGAGTAGTAAAGATTACTGGTAAGTAACTGGGGCATTACCTCCTTGTAAGTTTAACTCACTGCCTGAGTCACACAGTGAGCATATCCCAAAGCCAAGCAGCTTCATAGTCACCAACAAGAAACTATATGCCAAAGGCTGAGGCAAATACCACGATTTATTCCAAACAGCAAAACAGAGAAAAAAAAAACAGACACCCAACAGAAGGAACGGCAGTCACGTGCAGGCAGGGCTAGCATGTAGAACAGCCTCAGCAAAACCCCCAGAAGCAGGACCACCCAACACCACACAATAGTGGTACATGAACATGTGTGGAGAGGCCCACGTAGAGGCCCTACAGATATTCACAATAAATACCTCCTAAAAGAGGTCCAGGAGGCAGAAATACCCCAGGTAGACCAACCCTGGATCCAGGCCGGCACCTCCGACCACTGAGAACCATAGGCCAGAAGGATTGTCTGCTTAATCCATCTACTCAGGGTAGAAAGAGAAGGCTTATGACCCGATCTAACTGGGCCAAAAGTGACAGACTATCACACTTGCAAAAAGCCAAAGTCCGCTCCAGATAAACAAACAGGATGTCTGGCAACTTAAATGACATCACATCCACCCGTCATGCCTCTGGACAGGGAATAATCTCGCAGAAGTGGGGCAGCTGAGCATTGCCCTTGGCCGCAAGCAAGTCCACTGTCGGACACCCAAACTGCGTTTGCAATACACAGAACGCCTCCCCAGACAGTCACATCGAAGACATAGGGGGAAAACCCTGCTCAGGTTATCTGCCACACAATTTTATCTCCCTGGGAGATACACTGCCAGCAGAGACAACACAGTGATTTCTGCCCAGGTGAGAATTTCCTGAACCCGGATCCACAGGGACTGAACCCTGCAGCCCCCCTGGTGATTGAGGTAACCCATCACCACCTGACTGTCCATCCAGACCAGAACATGATGCCCCTGAATGGCTGATGCAAACTCCAGATAAGCCATCTGAACTGCCTTCAGCTCCTCCTTGAAGTTGGGTCAGCAACCAGCATGCAGGCGATCCCAGAGACTCTGAACAGACCAGGAATCCAACGTTAACCACCAGCCCAACTGGCTGGCATCTGTCATCACCTCCGAGGAGGAAGACACCTAAAAAGGAAGACCTCTGGTCAGATTGGATTCCACCACCCACCAACCCAGGGCGATCTGAGGGGACACTACCACTGGCTGATCGTAAGCAGCAGAACAAGGGGACCAATGGGACAGGAGACGCTACTTCATATATGACATGGTGAGGGGTACCTTATTGCTGTGAAATCAATCAATGCACCCAAGTCGGTAATTTGCGAACTTCCACTCCGGGATTCAAAAACGCTGGATTAAAATGTACTGTTTTTCAGGTAAGCAATGGCAGAGATACTCCTACTCAAATTTTGAAAGGAGCCGCTATTTTGATGATATCATCATATCCATCCGAGCCATATATCATATGATATATATCATGTCATATATGAAGTAGCGTCCCCTTGACATGGACAAAGATATGAATTCAAGGACCCCTGTTGAGATGTGGTAAACTCGGATCTCCCTACATCGCTTGCTCTATTACGAAGGGGTTATTCAATATCCCCTGGTTGCCTCGTTTGCTCTTAGTCCTGATGAAGACTCGCAATCCCCAGGTCCAACTCACCGGTTGGGAATAAGTCGAGTCGAAACGTCGACACTTCCAATACATATACCTTGGACCAATTGTTCGTCAGCATTGTATACAGTGCAAAACTGAGGATATTTAGGCTTATGTACTACAATGTTTTTGATCACAATAATATAAACTACTTTGTTGGCCAGGTGTTCAATACAGCAAATTTTATGTCCAGTATTGATTGTAAAATAATGCAAACTATCTCTTAATCACTACTGTGTATTTTCCTTTCCCCCTTCACTTGTTTTCATTTTCTGGATCACATCTTTCCTTTGCACGCTCCTATCTTGGGGCAACCTATGTGTTTTTTATTGACATAAAAAATATTGTAAAAACATGAATACAGAGAAAATTAAATAGGAATATATTTTCTTTAACCGTGGTGTAAGGTTTCTTTCAAAGATAATATAGTCTTTGAGTTACATATAGCAGACTGATCATTGTTGCTCCTTACTCAAATATTGATTCATCTTTGATTTGATCAAATACTGTAATTTATAGGTTCAGGACCATTGTTTGTTTATAATTACCTTTGGGGATCCACTGGACTCTGTGCACACTATACCTCACTTTGGTATAATATATACAGAGCCAGCTTCCTACAGTCATCATCAATTGGGAGCTGGTCACCATCGAGCCCAGTGAAAATGTTTACCTTCAGACTTAGACAACATTTTGGAAGACCGAAACATCCAGCGTGACAGAGCTACAATCTGTAGCAGAAGAGGGCTCCATGAGGCCAGACACTATCACTGAGAGGTCCTTGTGAGCAGGATTTGCTGCTGCATAGAATAACGAAGCAGGAGCTACTGCACAGTCGGACCAACTGGCAATTTGCCTTGGGTGGATCCACTGTCAGGTAGCACCTAGTCTTCTATCAGTTCTTCTAGAACTTTCAGTGAAACGTCTTAGAAGTCCCACGTTTAGGGCTAGGCAGGAGCAGGACCTCTAATACCACTTCCAAGAGTGCAAGACCTGGAAGACACCATTTGGTGGGGTGGGGATTAACACTCAGTCCAGCAGAGATGAGGTATAGATTTCAAGGTCTCTGGACATTGTTATGCACCTGTAGCTCACACAGAAGGCTAGCCAACTATCCCTTGCACTCATGTTTGGTGGTCCTGTGTTCATGGAGATGGTCCAGTGCTTCTTCAAGCATCAAGGTAGGCCTCTAGCAGCAGGGAAGTCCTCTGGGAAGCAAGGTCCTCAAGAAGCAGAGCTGTCCTCTAGTAGCAGCAGTGCAGACCTCCGGAACCAAGGCAGGCCTATAGCAACAGGGTGGCCAACTAGGTGTCCAGGAATACTTCTGAAGTCTTCCACAAGGTCAGAAATGTCCTGAAGAGCTATTCTGGGGGTGCAATATGTATACTTAGTGCCAGCCTTTCAAGTCGGGGAATTTCCCAAGCTACCCCCACATCTGGTTCTGGAAAGTTCTTTGCTTAACCTACCAAGGCTCCCAGAAGTCTGGGGTGAAAAAAGGCCAGTACCAGGTTCCTTAGAGTGTGTGTGCTGGAGACAGCCCTTTGAACTGTAGGTGGGCAGGGGACAGCTCTGCCCCAGCCATCCTGGCAGGCTGGCCAAGTCTGCCAACACCTAATCCCCTTTTTTCTTACTGAGAGGAATACACAAATACCAACAGCAAGTAAATCACAGTAATGTGACCAGCCCAGCCAAGTACTACTCATAAGCAGTAGATTAAAGCATTGCAGTCTGGTGGCCCACATCTCCGCACTAAAAGGCATTGTCATGCATTTATAGCGCCTCCTTATGTTATGTTATGTTAAATGGGTACTTATAAGCGCACAGCTACTCAATAGAGTGTCACAGCTCTGAGGCATAAACAGTTTGCTATGTAGTGTGAGAACCATGGTTATTGCTGGAATAGCCAGGTTTTCAGTGATTTCTTGTGTCAGACTTAATTCCACCGGTAGATTGTGCCACAGTTGCACCGCCTGAACCTGGAAGGAGCCCCCCCCCCTCCCTATCCGCGCTCGGTGGTATTTAGGGGCATGTGCCAACTGAAGTGTTGAGGACCTTAATGTACGGCAAGGGGAGTAGAAATGGACTCTCTTCATGATGTACCTGGCACCTATGCCGTGGAGAGCCTTAAAATCCATGGCCTTAAAATGGATCCTCTTGCGGACTGCGAGCCAATACATTGATTGCAAACATGTGGACGTCAGTGCTCTTGGTCCCAGCATGAGTATTGCTCTGGCTGCCACATTCTGGGCCACTTGAAGCCTTAACAATAGATACTCCGGCAACCCTAGGTACAGTATGTTCACGTAGTCCATCCTATAGACTATCATATCTTGGACTACTGTTTTTCTATGAATGATAGGCAGGAGAGGCAGGAACTGCTTTAGCATCTTCAACATGGCAAAGCAAGACCCAACCGCTGCCTGAATCTGGGCCTGCATAGAGAGATTCTCGTCCAGCGCCACCCCTAGATTTTTCACTGTTATGACGGAAGTGGAAGGGGGAGACATATCAGCTGGCCCCCAAATACGCCATACACTGTTGGGGGGTGGCCGAAGAAAATGATTTCCGACTTTTCGGGATTACATTTAAACTGATTAGCATGTAGCCAGGAGAACACTTCAGTCAGACAGAAGTTAATCCTATCTCATATAAAATCTGAGTCTTTATCGCAGGTGAAGAGAAGCTGTGTGTCATCCGCATACAACACAATTTTTGCTCCATGAGCCTCGGCCAAAGATGCTAGTGGTGCCATCTATATATTAAAAAGGGTGATGTTCAACATTGAGCCCTGAGGAACTCCCGCCACCAAAGGGCGGGGTCCAAACTATTTGATTGCGGTCTTTTAGAAAGGAATCAAACCAGTTGAGTACCGTACCCCCAAAACCGCATTCCTTTAAGTCTCGCCAGGAGTTGGTCATGGGGGACGGTATCAAAGGCCGCAGATAAGTGCAATAATATCAATGCAGCCATGCCGCCTTTATCCAAAACTTTCTTTATGGCTTCCAACACTACCAGCAGTGCTGTTTCAGTGCTGAAGTTCACCCTGAAACCAGACTGACTCTGGTGGAGAATTGAATTTGTTTCAACAAAAGTGGTAGTGACCTGGTTCTCGACTTTTTCTAAGGCCTTAGAAAAGAAAAGAAGCAAATGTATTGGCCTGCAATTAGAGGACAATTCTGGGTCCAAAGTTGTTTTTTTTAATAGAGGAATCATTTTTGCCTTTACCACCTATCGGGGACCAGGCCCGACTGCAAAGACAGGTTAAGGATCCGGTTAACCGCAGGATTGATAATCTCCACTATTGATGCTATAATGCTGGCCGGGCATGGGTCAGAGGGAGAGCAGGATTTAAGGCCTTTCATGATTTCTAATGATTTCTCCAAGGGAACCAATAGAAACTGATTCAAAGATGGTTCTCTCACATGAGTTAAGGAGAAGTCTGACTCTACACTGTCGCTCAGCGGGAAGGTCTCCTAAATATTTTTAATCTTGTCATGGAAATAAATGGCCAAACTGTCAGTCCATGCCTCAGTAGGGATGAATGACTTGGCCACCGCTATAGGAGAGGAGAATTCACTGACAATTCTGAAAATGTCCTTATTTTTGTTCTTTGCTAGGTCTTTTTTGAGGAGAAAAACTGTTTTTTCTCCTCAAGGACTTGTTTATAGTGGGTCTCCAGCGCTGGAGCTGAGCGCTGCTAAATAAACCACACTGACAGAGTAAAGCCTGTTAGCTGGCAGCAGCATGTCTGCACAGCTTTTGGCAGGCTTGGGGTCTGAGTCAACAACTTGCTCAGCTGCCTACAAAGTATAACATGATATTCAACTGACACTCCGGCGCAGCACTTCCGATTAACTCAGGATGTCATGAGCGCCATTGCACAATCGCTACTGCTGAGAAAGCCTTGCAGGGTACACTTTGTGATACCCAGACTTGTAGGCCGCAGGTGCAGCATAGTTTAACTTTGGAAGCCTGACAGCGCAACTGGGAGCCTGCTGCCAGTGCTGTAACTCCTACCGCATTGTATCTCTTGGGCAGTACAAGACCCAGCAGCGTAATGATCACCCAGATTGCCTACCCGGATTGCGGCCGCTGCTGGAGTGGTGGTCTGGTGCCTTATCACTGCAACCTCGCCCCCAGGTTTGCGATTTTCACAGCTTCAGAGCCTGGCAGCTTTCTGTAATGTCATTCCTTTTATAATTCATATCTCTTCCTCTGATATCAAGGTACAAGGTCCTGTATCTTTCATAAACTACCAATTCCTTTGGGGAATGCTCCCTGATGTAATTTTGGTCACTATATTGATACAATACACTGTGGAGGCCTCGGGGTGAGCCCAGAAGAAGAAGGAGCCAGTGACAGGAGATCCTTGGGAGGGGGGGCAATGCGTTCGACCTCTCATTCTGAATCCACGGTGTAATGTAGCACCTCCTCATTCTGTTGGAGTAGGTACTGCGGGGGCAGAGTGCATTATCCTGCAGCCTAGTCTGGTGCCATTGGATGGTCTAGAGAAACACTTGCTCTGCTCTGAGGGGTGAGAACCGCCATTGTGGAGCAATCGATCCCCCGCGGCTGGCTCCACCTGGCCGAAGCTGTCAGCAGAACTCTGGGCCAGTCCGTACGCATGTGTATGCCCCCAACAACAGGATCCCCCTGCAACCCCCAGAAAGGTGAGAGATGCCACAGATGTAGCAAGGGTTGCAAGCAGTAGTACCTATATATAAGGGCAGTGACCTGTCTGTGATGTTATATGAGCAGGAAGGGAGAACGGCGTACTCCAATAACCGGGAGACCTAGTGGGAGATAATTAGGTAATAAGGGGCCATGCACAGGCAATAAGAACATGCTGAGTTAATTCTTTCTCAGAATAAAGCATATGCATGCTTTAAAGAACAAAAGATGTGTCCTCAAAGCTGTGGTGTCAGCAACATATACAAATGGGCTCTCTCATGAGTACACAATATGCGCAGCATCATGTTTCAATAACGGAATACATTCCATGTCTTCTTGTCTTTAAAACAACTTGTATTTATCACTGCATAATCTGTCGTATCAAACATATTCAGGAAGGTCTGGCTTTTTAGTCAACAGTACAAAGAAAAGTTATACTACATGTCCCAGAATGCAATTTTATATTGGATAAGAAATGTCATAAATGGCTGAAAATGAAACACATTATAAGGCTACTTTTGCAAAGCAGTTCACCTGCCTTGGCACAACTTAATGTTGCTCTATAGCCATCAGCTCAGGACTAACTCCCTGACCTTCACATGTGTGCATCAAGCTCCCGAAGGTAATCGAAATCAGCAATGCAGCTTTTGTTTGTACTTTATGCTGTAGTTCATATTTGCATTTTCCAGAAATTATTTGATCCTACTGATCTGTTCACATCACCAATCCTGCAGTCTGTTAATATCATGATTACACATTTGTTTACCTACAATCAAGTTGCATGGTCACTAACACTCCTCCATTTCTGGTGCCTTCCAGCAGTTTACATATCTTTTTAGAGTTTCTTGTTGCTCAAATGGGTGTCATTTCTTTTTTTTCTTTTTTCTTTTCAAAACCTTTATTGACAAGTTCAATGCAGTCAAAATCCAGTTTGCATCAGATCGGAACGACAAACACAGCACATTTTGAGTTGAATAATGAAAATGTAAAGACATTCCCAACATTCAAGAGACAAATTCCATGAGGCACTGCCATGGTACCAAAATTACCATGATAATTCCCACCCTAAAGGAGGCGTGGCACAGCCGCAGTGATGGTGACCAGTGCAGCGAACAGGGGAGACAGAGGGATAGAGGCAGGCAGTTACTGACCAGCACCGCCGGCCACTGCGGGCGGGGTGCCGGCAGGGAGCACAGGAGAGGCAGCACGGCTAAAAGGATTTTGGGAATGAATGTATTTCACCAAAGGTCCCCATATGTCAATTAGGCGAGACCTCACAGGGTGTAAGTCCCAGAATTCCTATAGCAAGGTCTGGCATCTTGAGGCGTCCTCAAGCCAGTGAGCGAACCTGGGCGCTTGTCTGTGACCCCAGCACATGGCCACCCTACGCCTAGCCTAGACAAGCAGCATTGCAATCAGGCGGTGAGAAACATCCGGGCAGAATTTTACAAAGCCCAGCAGGCACAACGTAGTGTCAGGCTGCACAGGCACGGAGGTAATCTCAGAGATAGTGGTGCATACCACCTGCCAGAACTCCGACACCTTGGGGCACAGCCATGCTAGATTAGCAAAGTCTGCAGCTGGGGCAGCACAGTGCATGCATCTATCACTGGGTATGAGTCCTAATTTGTGAAGCTGGGCAGGAGTGCGATATAACCTTTGTAAATACTTGAAATGAATGAGATGAAGCCGGTAGGTGGGTGATGGTTTCTTTGTCTGATTGCAGCAGTAGAGCCAGTCAGCCTGGGCGATGTCCATGCCCAAGTCCTCACCCCACGCCACGCGCGCCCATTCTGTGGAGATGGAAGTGGACGACTACATGAAGGCATATCATTTAGTGACTATTTTGTGAGGAGTCGGGGATGTGTACATGAAATCAAGGGCATGCATCGTGGGTGGAGGCTGGGGAAACGTAGGATGTAACTCCCAGCATATAGCACGCAAATGATAGAACAATAGAGTGTCCAGCGGACCAGAAGCGGCGGGAAGAGAATAGAAGGTGTCTCCGAGATATAGATCTGCCAAAGTTGAGAGGTCGACAAGTGTGATGCATGTTTAGACATGCCAGATGGCTGAAGAGGGGGAAAGGCAGGATGACGCACGATCGGCATGGCATTAGCCGATAATAACGGGAAGTTGGAGAGTCGGCATAGACTGGACCAGGCCCAACACAATGTTTCAACGTGTCTACTTCCGCTTGCGAGCGACTCGCCAGGGAAAATAAGGCTGTGGGGGACGGCGAGGGGGACGCGATGTCAGTCTCCACAGCCACGTGCGGTTGATAAGGAGAGGGATGGATCCAGAAATGCAGAGAACTGGCCTGACCGCATAGGGCGTATAGCTTAAAATTAGGAGCACCCATACCCCCTACGGACATAGGAAGAGTGAGAATATCATCGAGACTCTAGGTTGTTTACCGGCCCAGACGAGAGAGATGATCAAAGGACATAGTTTGCGAAAGAAATTAGCAGTGAGGAGGATAGGGATATTCAAAAAAAGGTAAAGGAATTTCGGCAGAACGACTATCTTAGCAATGGCTATGCAACCAGCAAGTGACAATGGAAGCCGACTCCAATGCGGAATTTTGGATTCCAACCAGTCCACCGCACGCCCGAAGTTAGACCTCCAAAGGTCGTCCAAGTCCCTACTCAGCCAGATACCCAGGTAGTGGGTGGGGCCGGAGGCCCAAATAAAGGGAAAGTCTGGCATTAATGGTCTGGTGGCATCCGTAAGGGGAAACCGCACAGACTTGCTCCAATTCACCTGTATGCCAGACAATCCACCAAAGAGTATTATCTCACATACAAGAGGGCTAAGATTGTCTTGGGGTGGTGAACATAAGGAGTTATGTAGTCCTCATACATAGAGACCAGGAGGGTGCGGGCCGAGAAACCTATGCCCCTCTGAGTGTGATGCTGCCGGAGTCTGGCCACCAGAGGCTCCATTACGATGGCGAAGAGATTAGGTGATAGAGGACACCTCTGCCGGGTGCCGCGTTCAATGCAAATGGAATCCTATATCTGCCCATTAATTCAGAGACAAGCTGAGGGGCAAGTATAAAGAAGAGATATCTTTCATATAAACATATTGCTACAACCGATGCGAGGTAGGAGAAAAAATAAAAAGGGCCATTCAAGCGTGTCAAACGCCTTAGTGGCATCTAGAAGAGCGGCAACTGCGGGGAGACTAGGATTGATCTGGTGAAGCACCGAAAAAATGGTCCGGAGGTTGTGCGAGGTGGCCCTGCCAGGAATTAAACCAAACTGGTCAGGAAGAGCAATGAGAGACATAAGTAGTAGAAGGCGAGAGGCAATTAATTAGAGAACATTTTATAGTCAGTATTAATAAGAGAGAGGGGGCAATAGAAGTCGCGACAGTCGGCTGGCTTGTCTGGCTTGAGTAACAGCGTTATCATGGCCTCAAGTAGGGACTGAGGAAAGAGTCCATTATCAAAAGAATCACTGTACATAGATGCCAAATGTGGTTCTAAAAGCGATGCATACGTTTTATAAAAAGAAGCTGGAAGACCATCCAGACCCGGAGCCTTGCCGCCAGGCAAGCTATTTATGGCAGCATGTATCTCCTCCTTAGTGAAAGGCTCATCTAAGAATTTCCGATGATAATCCTCCAGCCATACGAGCGCAATCATCTCAAAATATTGTTTGAAGGCCTCGCACGAGGGGGGTGGGGCCAGCAGTATAGAGCTGCGAGTAAAAATCCTTGAAACAGGCCTTAATTTCTTCAGGAGAGGTGGTTCTAGTGGGACCCCATCACTATAAGCCGTAATATACGACGCAGCACGGGAAGAGCTTAAGAGGTTGGCTAAGGTCTTTCCAGGCCGATCACCCTCCCCAAAGCAACGGGTTCGGGCCTCTCTGCACAGGAAGGAAAGCTCTCTATCAGCCTCTTCCTTTAACTCAGTGGGTTTTTGTCTTAGAAGTGCGAGGGTCTCAGGCCTGGGGTGTGCAGCCTGAGCGGCATCCAGAGTCCTAATTTCAGTTTCCAACTTTGCCAGAGTGGTACGGATTGAACGGAGGACACCGGCCTGTTTAGAAATACACTTGCCCGGTATTACTGTTTTGAAGCCTTCTAAAGTACGGAAGGAGAGTCTACCGAACCTACATTTAGATTGAAATAATTGGTGATGGCTGTTTGGATCTCATCGCAGAAGACTGTGTCACAGAGTGCTTTCGGAGGGAGTCACCATGTGAATGCTCGCTGTGGGGAGTGAGGGAGACGAAGACCGATTTGAACTGGTGCATGATTCAAGAAGGTACGCGGAATATGAGTGGCAGAGTTAAGCCAGGTAAGGACATCCGGGGAGGCGAGCCAAAAATCAATGCGTGACCAGCATCCCCGAACCCCCGAGATGCAAGTTCCCTCACGGCTGTTGGGCCACATATGACGCGAGGCATCATAAAGCGAGTTGTCAGTAAGTATGGACTGAAGTAAAGTGGTAGCACACGGATGGGATGAATGGGGATCAGAACAGTCCATTTCCACTGAAAGAGTAACATTAAAATCCCCCTCCCCCCCCGAGTATAACCGCCGGGCCAAAGGAAGAGATAAGATGCCAAATGTGAGTAAAGAAATTGGAATCGTCTGAGTTAGGGCTGTACACAGCAGCGATCGCCATGGGTTGAGTTAACAAGGAGCCATGCAGAATTACGTATCTACCATCAGGGTCCATATTTGCCTGAGTAGTTTGCCAGGGGAGACCCCTGCATACCAAAATGGAGACCCCCCTTGCGTAAGAAGAATAAAACAAGGAATGTGATTCTCCCCAGTAACGCGACCGGAGTCTGGAGGCAGATTCAGGCAAGAGGTGCATCTCCTGTAGGAAACATATGTCTACCCTGTGTTGCTGCAAGTGAAAGTGAATGAGCCTGGCTTTTTGTTGATCGTTCAGACCGCGGACGTTCCAGGTCCAAAATATGGTGTCAGTAATGTCATACTATATCTGAATGAAAAGCGGCGCAGTGCAAGTAGGACAGACATTGTACAGAACTAAATAGTGTGCAGCCGCGCGGGATCACCCACCGACAAGGGAGCAAGGAAGGCGCCCACAGCAAGAGGCAAGGTAAATCGGATACAGTACAGGGAAACGATCCGACCGGTACACAGTCAAAATATCGAATCTTTAATTTCGACTTACACTTATATCGAGTTGCTAATATCGAAGGGACAGAATATCGATGTCCAGAATATCGATGGCCAGAATATCGACCCTAAGGTAAGTAATATCGAAATTACTTATATCGATAGCATATGTATCGATGTAAGTAATTTCGATTTACTAATATGTGTTAGAAATTTTACTTAAGTATTTAAATTAATAGTTATAATATGTGTTTAATATGTTTTTATAAATAAAAAAAATATAAAAGTAAATTATATGTTTTACTACCAGAGCGAGTTGTGGGTTTTTAGGGGAATAGGATGGGAAGTAATTTATTTGTAATTAAATAATTATTTTTTAATGATTAATTTATTTTGCAATTAAATATTAATTGGCAATGAATTATTTTAATTGATTAATTGATTAATTAATTGATAATTTATGTATATTTTTAAGTAAATTATATGTTTTACTACTGGAGCGGGTTGTGGGTTTATAGGGGAATAGGGTGGGAAGTAATTTATTTGTAATTAAATAATAATTTTTTAATGATTAATTTATTTTGCAATTAAATTTTAATTGGCAATGAATTATTTTAATTGATTAATTGATTAATTAATTGACAATTTATGTATATTTTTAAGTAAATTATATGTTTTACTACTGGAGCGGGTTGTGGGTTTATAGGGGAATAGGGTGGGAAGTAATTTATTTGTAATTAAATAATTATTTTTTAATGATTAATTTATTTTGCAATTAAATATTAATTGGCAATGATTTATTTTAATTGAATAATTGAATAATTAATTGATAATTTATGTATATTTTTAACTAAATTATATGTTTTACTACTGGAGCGGGTTGTGGGTTTATAGGGGAATAGGGTGGGAAGTAATTTAATTGTAATATTAATTAAATTTGGGTAAAGGGGTATTTTTAGGGTTCAGGGTCAGTTTTCAGTTTTTGGGTAAAGGGGTATTTTTAGGGTTCAGGGTCAGTTTTCAGTTTTTGGGTAAAAGGGTATTTTTAGGGTTCAGGGTCAGTGTTCAGTTTTTGGGTAAAGGGGTGTTTTTTGGGTTCAGGGTCAGTTTTCAGTTTTGGGGTAAAGGGCTATTTTTAGGGTTCAGGGTCAGTTTTAAGTTTTTGGGTAAAGGGGTATTTTTAGGGTTCAGGGTCAGTTTTCAGTTTTTGGGTAAAGGGGTATTTTTAGGGTTCAGGGTCAGTTTTCAGTTTTTGGGTGAAGGGGTATTTTTTGGGTTCAGGGTCAGTTTTCAGTTTTTGGGTAAAGGGGTATTTTTAGGGTTCAGGGTCAGTTTTCAGTTTTTGGGTAAAGGGGTATTTTTAGGGTTCAGGGTCAGTTTTCAGTTTTTGAGTAAAGGGGTATTTTTAGGGTTCAGGGTCAGTTTTGGGTTTTTGGGTAAAGGGGTATTTTTAGGGTTCAGGGTCAGTTTTCAGTTCTTGGGTAAAGGGATTTTTTTTGGGTTCAGGGTCAGTTTTCCCTACTGTTGCACCCACTGGAGTGGGAATAGTAATTTTAACCCCTACGCTATCCAACACTTTCCCTACTGTTGCACCCTCTAGAGTGGAAATAGTAATTTTTACCCCTACGCTATCCAACACTTTCTCTACTGTTGCACCCTCTGGAGTGGGAATAGTAATTATTGTTAAGTAAGTATATATTATATATGATTTGTTAATATTTTTTTTTTATTAAATATGTATTATTATTTTTTTTACCATTAAATATATTTAAATATGTTTAAGTAATTTATAAGTATTATTTACAGTATTTTTCATGTTATTTTAAACCAAAAAAAACCCGATATATTTGACAACGATATTTTTAACATCAATATTATTTTTTCGATATTTTGGTACTTACCATGTTGTACATAGGGCGTCGATATTCTTGCAATCGATATAATTACGCCGATATTTGTGTAGGTCGAAATTCTGTCTGTCGAAATTCTGTCATAGATCCGATCCGACCACACAGAACCAATAAATATTAAACAAAAGGTAACATACCAAAACCCCCCCACCCATCTAATCCTCCCATGATAGCAACTCAAAAAACAATCCCAGATGCTTTTCAAATGTCTCAACCACCACCCCGCAATCCCACCCTAACAGACCAAACAGCAGCATCAAAAGGAACCCAAGCCCCCCCACCCATCTAATCCTCCCATGATAGCAACTCAAAAAACAATCCCAGATGCTTTTCAAATGTCTCAACCACCACCCCGCAATCCCACCCTAACAGACCAAACAGCAGCATCAAAAGGAACCCAAGCCCCCCAAATCAGACCCCAGAAGACCCTGCACCCCCACACCCACTCCAACCCCCCAATCAGGCTGAGATACTACCCCTTCCCACCCCAGGAACCTACAACTTGGTAGAGCGGAAACCCCTGCAGTTAAGCAGGGTGGCCAAGCTACCAGAGCATCAGACAACAATCAGTGATTAGTAAACCTAGAAAGTACAACCAGTCAGTCATTGTTGCTAAGGCGATCATCCCCAGCGGGCTGGGAGCTGGATGGAGAGGGGCCTATTGATTTGTAAAATTTCTTTGCAAAGGCAAGGGCATCTGTGGGATCCGGGAAAATAAGCGCTTTTGCGCCCTGCCGAACTCTCAACTTTGCTGGGTATGCCAATGAGTAGGAGACCTCGTGATTTTGCTAAATCCGCTTTGCATGAAGGAATTCACATCTGGCAGCCTGAACAGTGAGAGTATAGTCTTGAAAGAAAGAGAGCGTATTGCCTTGATGATTTATTTTGCCCTTGTCCCGCACCGCATGGAGAATGGCATCACAGTCTCGGAAATTTAGTATTTTTTCGATGATAGGGCGAGGAGGTAGTCCGGGACCAGGGCATGGACCATGGGAGCGGTGTGCGCATTCAACAATAAAAACTGAGGAGAGCACATCACTGAAGAGTTCCTTGATTAGTTGCTCCACGAAGTCCTCCATATGGGCTATGTTGGTGGACTCTGGAAAGCCAGTTATGCGGAATTTACTCCGACCGGAGCGGGCCTTCAAGTCCTCGTTTTTCTACTGGATAAAAGCAAGAATTTTGTCCATCTGTAGTAGCTTCTAATGATACTGCGTGGCTGCATACTCAGCGTCCGAGACTCTGGATTCGACATGGAGGAGACGATTGCCGTGGGAGTCAACACGGGCCTTCACAGAGTCCAGCCGGGCAGAAAGCTGGTCCCGTTGAGTCACTATTCCTGTGACTGTCGATTTGACATCCAACATGATAGCTTTTAGGTCATCATCCACCGTCCAAGCTAGCACCGTCCTGGCGGGTCAACCTGTGATTTTCGAATGCAATTTGGGCTGTTTGGGGTCGACCTCCCCCATGGTGGAGGAGTCTCACAGCAGGCGCCACCAAGAGATGAGGGAGCAACCGAGCACCCAAGATGAGCAGAGTTGGCGCAAGGAGGACCCCTAACACAACTCCGAGCACACACAGTGACTGGAACAGAGGGCACCTGGACAGAGGAGAACGGCCTGCAGGGTGGACCTCAGGGTGGCAGCCCAGCCGGGAAGAGCTCCACCGTCGCGACTCTTCAGCGAACAAAAGCCTTGGAGAAAGAAAAATGGGCAGGCAGAGAGCAGATGGAAGATTTGAAGGATCCATAGGTCCCCAAGAAGGAAGCACAGTCACCCAGCTTGACAGGGGCCCAGAGATCAAGACGTGAACCACACTGCGCCCAGGCCCTACAGATGAAGTCTCAGCCGAGATGGGCCCAAGAGGAAAGAGGCCATCTCAATGCCAGGAGTTCAAATGCGGCACCTCAGCAGAGGTGTGATGGACCAGTCTCAAGAGGCACCAGAAAGCAGCTCTGCAGCGGTACTGTGGCGATACAAGACCCAGCTAAAAGCCAGACCCCCAGCAGCAGCTTAGGCGCGGGGCCTAGCACGGCCAACGGCGGAAGCAACACCAATCGCCCGGGACAGAGGCCTAGGGGAGCGGGCACACCCCGCCTCCAATATCAGCAGCAGCAGATGTGGTGGAGTGGGCAGGCCCAGCCACAGGATGTACCCGTCCGGCACAGATCCATCATGCAGTGCCAGGACACAGGTTGGGCGTGGGGAGACAGAATAGGCCTCTGTGAGGCTAGGCCCCTGATGTCGTGTGTGGTGGGCGGCGGCGTCACAATCCGCCGAGAGAGGCCGCAGAGGTGAGAGTGGGACCAGAGATCCCCGCACAGCACCACAGCAGTGGGGCGAGGAGCGCGCACAACCCGGGGCAAACACGAATGGGAGGTGCGGGGGGCACACCACTCGCGTTACTAGGCCCGGGCACTGAGAGCGAGCAGGGGTGGCACCAAGCAGGAGTGAGGGTGGAATATGACGCCGGAGCACCCTAGGCCCGGGCAAGGCACTTCAGGCATGCGCCTCCAGCCCCGCCACAGAGAGCCCCCGGTTGCGGCAACACTCACCGGATGGCAGCGAAAACCCACCATCGACCCTCTGGCTGCACGGAGCCCCAGGCCGCCCCGATGACAGCAGAGGCGAAGTGGTCGGGCCCCCGCAGGCCCATGAGGTGTGATCCCAGCGCCTCAGATGGACGGCAGCTCCCAGTTCGTGAACGATCTTGGGAGGTGAAAAGAGCTCCAAGCAATGCCGCAGGTGAGGAGAGGATCTAACAGGGTGCACCAATTGCAACTATTGAGAAGGCCGTCGTCTGCAGGATTTTAACGGATCTTGGGCTTGGTCTGCAGAGCCCACTTAGAGTGTGGCCATCTTGCAGCCGGCCAAGCCACGCCTCCATTGGTGTCTTTCCTGATATTTATATATGTTTCCCTCATTTTCATTGCTTGATTTTGCTTGTGAGAAAGTGTCACTCATGGTCGTTGAATGTCACTCATAATTACACTGAAATTATGATAATGTCACATATACGCAATCTGAAACCTTGGCGGCTATGCTTGACCCAGGGCACAGGCAGCAGGCCCCAAATGCTCTACCCTTCTGCTCATCTTTTCTCTACCCTGACATTTACTGCCAGAGCTGTCGGCATTGGAACTGAGTAACCAGGTTCAAGTCTCAACACCTGCTTCTAGGCAAATCACTTAACCTACCCATGTCAAAAGAAACGTGACCATGTTAAATGTAAATATTGCTGATATAAAGCACTCCAGTATCTTAGGGGTTGAGTTTGCGTTATATAAAAATTGCAGAAAATTGTACAAAGAGGTCAAAACAAAGCCTTAACATAATAAGGGGACAAAATTATACCCATTTAGTGACTGATTTTCACAAAGTGAAACCAGAAACCCTGGATAAATCACGGCTTCCCTGCTTACATTTTGTGATCTTAGGCATAGCACTTTCAAATTTATGATTTCAGAATACCAGCTGAACAAAAGCCTACTGTGATTGATTTAATAGACCATAATGCTACTTGATAGGGATCTAGGACACAGACAGGGTTCAAATAAAAACTACCCTGCCTCTTATTTTACTAATGGTACTGTCACCAGTTTAAGGGCGGAGAGAAATGGTTCTAAATCTATGTTGAAGGAACAGGGGGGCAGATTTACAATAACTGGCGCATCCCTGCATATCAACAGGGATGCGCCAGTTATTGTGCGCCACGGCTCCGCAGCCATGGATGCACCACATTTACAAAGAAAGAACGGCAAAGATGTATGACGCATATGTGCCGTTAAGGCTGCGCATTGCTGGAGTTGAGTCGCAGCTACAGCAATTCTCTGGGGGTCCCTGTCTTTACAATGCTGCGTCAAGCCTTACGCCTGCTTCAAGCAGGCGCAGGGTTTTGACGCAGCATGGGCTCAAAAGTGACTGAGTGAAATCTTTTAGATTTCACTCAGCCACTTTTGGAAGGCGTTCTTGCGCTGGAACCCCTACTTCTGGCACTGGGCTTTACAACGTGACGCATCTCCCAGGTGCGTCACATTGTAAATACCCCGCAGCATGGCGCATCTGTTGCGCCGTCGCTGCGTCACAAAAGTGACGCAACACCGACGTAAAAGAGGCACACGGGGCTTGTAAATCTCCCCCTATCACTTTTAAGAAGTACCTCTCAGTGCAGCACTGAAATGTGACCTATTAATGTCAAAGCATACAAATGTTAATTCAAATATTTTCAAGGTACAGCTCATGCACAGGCTCTTCTTTCCATATATTATCTTTAAGGTTTTGAGTATGTTTTTTATTAAAAAGCCAAAAGGTTTTTTTCTCCATTTTTCTGTCATGCATTCTCTCTGTTCTTTTCCAATCTTGAAATTATTCCTTGTTCCCTGTTTAATATTTGCATTATTTCCGTGATTTCCCATTACTGTGAAACTGTCATCTCCCTTTTAATTACGTTTAACTCATACTGATTTCATTCCATTTCCTTAAAGTAATGTTTTCGTTTCGTTTTGCACTCGAGCTATCCTGTTATTTTTCTCCTTTGTTTTACAAGTAGTTCATATCTCGAGGGTGTCCGTTCAAATAGTCAGACAGAGGTCACGGCAGAGTAAAGAAATGAAAGAGTTATGTTATATATTTACACCCTTTTCAAGTGCCCCAGTAAGCCTGAAAGCTGATAAATATGCATATTACTGACAGCTGCTCGGCTCGGTGCGCAGCTGCTTCTGCCTGCTAGAGCCGAGGCTGCCTTCACCTGAGGCGGGCGGGGCTGCTTGGGGGCTCGTCCAAAGTGTCCAATAGGCAGGACCTACGGAGTCTGCCGAACCAAGGGGATACACGATCCCGAGGGGATACCACATATTACACAACACCGGCCCTCCCGATTGTGCACATGAAACAGAGTATAGTAGAGGCCGGATGGCACTCTACAGCATCTACCTCTCACCCCCTGCTGCTACACATCAACACCCTCCTCTCCTCCTCAACTAACAACTTGGGGCTAAGTTGTGGGTGATTCAGGGGAGGTGCAGAGATGTGTGTTTAGTGGCAATTCACTGCTTTAATGTAGCCAACCAGGGAGTGAAAAGCGGCTTCTGTCACATTTCTGTCACTGGCAGTAGCAATTGCGACACATTTCTTTCAGGTCAGAGCGCTATGGAAGCATGGGTCAGCTCAGCCTGCAACCCTCGCTTTACAAAATGCTGGCAAATCACAGCTTGTATGTCAGGAGCATGGCGCCATTGTCTGTCTGACGTTTCTTTCTGTTGACATTTATATAATAGTCAGGAATAGATCCATGGGCGTAGGAACTGTGGGGGACGCGGGGGACATATCCCCCCCAGATTTTGGAGTGGGGGGGACACAGGGGACAAGGGTGGGGGGGACGAGGGGTCAAACAAATTTCCCCTCTACCTCCTGAGAGGGAGATTGGCAGGCCATCAGCGCTGAGCCACACAAAGAGTTCAAAAGGGCAGTGGCAGGGGGGCGAGTGGCCTCTGACGTCACCTTATGCTGTGACTATCGGATTAATGGCCCTGCACTTGACCTGGCGCCTCTCCAGTTACCTGTCTGTGAGCCGCCAATGATCCGAAAGTCACAGCATAAGGTGGCGTCAGAGGCCACTAGCCCCCCTGCACTGCCCCTTTGAACTCTTTGTGTGGCTCAGCACCCCTGAGGCTCCAGGAATGATTTAGTTCTCACCTCAGCTGCCTGTAGCCCAGAGCTTTCCAAACTCTGTGTCGACACAGTAGTGTGTCGCCTGCCATGTGTGGGTGTGTCGCGCGATATACTACAGTACAGCTGCATATGCTGTAGTATAGTGAGCAGATCCTGGACGGCTGTGCGCTTTCTGTTTCAGGAGGCCTGAACTGCTGCTACCGCTGTCGTGCATATTGTGTTTGTTTGTGTGCAAGAAACGTGCACCTAAGTACACCATATTCGTATCTAGTTACACGACCTGCCTAGGAGTGTAAAATGTGAATTTGTTATGTTGCTCGCTGCAAAGCGCTTCAATAACTCATCACGAGTAGCAAGAGCTATATAAATATAATTTTCAAGAACAAATACAACTTCTTCAACTCAGGCGGCTGTATTCTTTATACAAGAACTAGTGGTAGAAAAAATACAGAACCAACAGAGTCGATCCTATTCTTGATATGAGGCGTTCGTGAAAACCACCTCTTCTGCCTGTAATATCTGGCTTTGGGGGCCTAAAGTGCTATTTTTATATATATAGCGCTGAACTAGACCCGAAGGAATCAGAGCTCTTTGCATGAGCATCAGTTGCGTTACAGACTGGCACATTAATTGTGTTAGGCACCGGGAGTTAAAGTGATATGCCCAGACTCGAACCCGGTTCCCCAACTCCGAGGTCGACCGCTCAGGCCATTAGCCCACACTACATTGTGAAGGCAGCAGCTTAGAAGAGGCCTAGAAAGCGCCAAGTGTATTCTGTTTGGTGCACTGTCGAAACAAGCAAAGAATGGCAATGTGTAGTTTATGCATAGGGCCATTACACGAGTGCGTGCACTTTACATAAAGGAAAGAAGACAGACACTATGTATGCTCTGAATGAAAGGCACATGGTTGTGACATGTTGATTTCCGGTGTATAAAGCACGCGTTGCAGAGACAGGCAATGGCAAGATGTGTACTTACCCTCAAGGGGCAACATGGAAAATGCTGTGGCTGTACGTGCTTTATTTTACATATTTGGTTATTGCTTTCACCTATTTAGAGAGTTCTTTTTAAAAAGCGCTGAACATGCTGCAGGGGCGTTGGAGCGCTGTACAGCAAGCACAGTTCATAAAGTTTGGACGGAACCCAGGAGGGATAAAATTAGAGTATGAACGGGATGAGAGGGGAGGGGTGCAACCAGCAACTGAGTGCCACATTTAGACAGTCCAACCAAAACCACGATGCCTGCTGGGATTTTTGAGTCCATATTTACAAATCTAAACACAAAATGCAATAAGCGGTTTACTAAAATACCAGGAGTAACTTATTTTGTTGCACCAGACATGGCGCCACTTAGGAACTGGGCATTTTTAAATATTTCGTACACTGAGGTTAAGTTCAGTTATCTTTTTTTAAAGCATAATTTAATGCATTATTTCCAACAGGCGCTCGGGTAACATTTTACAATAAAATAGTCACACTATGATCCTTAATCTGAACAGAAGCGGTGGGAGTTTAGAGGTCATCTGGAATCCTTTCTTGATATCTACTCCCAGCAAGTGACAAAAAGTTGTTAATTTCTGCTCCATGACACGTTGTCTACGTTTATAATATGACATTACTCTTTACCAAAATTGTCTGTGCCCATCTGGGACAAGCTACGTGCTCTAATGTGCCAGAATCGCACCCACCCTTGACACCTATCTGCACCTTCCTGTAGGGCGCCGCACAGTTTTAAAGCCATTGAACAGAGACCAGGCCTCGGGGCATCTGGCTCTCAGCCAAAATATTTTACAAGATAGCCTGTGAATCTTTGGAGCCACAAACTGAAACAACTTAAAACTATTTCCAATAAACCAACACTGCATCCATCACTGCTATGTTTCAGGGATGTTTGTACTGTTACTACCTATGTGTAGCAGCGATGCCACGGACCCTGATGCAACCAGGGAAAATGGACCCTTTGACTGCTGTTGATTAAGAGAAATACAGCAGTTATCAGGGGTCAATGGTGTCACTGCACTTGCTGCACCTATAGTAGCTACATCCTGGGTGGGTGTGTGCCTGTCTCTCTTTCTCTCGCACAACATCTGCATATGCTGTAGTATAGTGAGCAGATCCTGGACGGCTGTGCGCTTTCTGTTTCAGGGGGCCTGAACTGCTGCTACCGCTGTCTGACCAGGCTACTCCAAATTTCAGAAGATACTTTCCCATTAATGCGAATCATGTAGTCACAGAAGCAAGCTGCCTCAGTTCGGCTTCTGTACTTAGTAAAACAATTATCCCTTCCCTAATTTAGACAAAAAAAGAACAAGGGTGGGGTTTTCAAGAGTTGATGCAGCCGTGCGAGGGTGGCCTTCTTGGTCCTGGGCTATCTCAATTCCTTGAGCTGTCCTCATGATATTCCATCATGCAGCTGAGTCTTTCTTGGATCATGCCACTCCTCCTGGCAGGTATAGTCCAGCTTCTTGTGCATGCAGATGTGCTTCCTTCGCTCTGCATGTCGTTTAGCAAGACAGTTCTGTAGGTATTTTTACGACCTTCCAACTCTGGTTGTTTGTACATTCCGAAAATCACGTTTCAAGCAAGCAGTTTTTTTTTTTTTTTGCTTTTTAGTAAATTCTTTGATTATATTTATGACTTTCAAAATTGTTTGAGATTCCAGCTCTGTGTTTACTGCTTACTCTTCCAGTGTAAATTCATTGTCATATAGCTGGGTCTGAACTGAGGTGGCGAGTTTGTTTTTGTGCCGTAAACAACTGGGGCATGTGTCAATGTGTGCATGATTATATTTTTGTTTCAGGCCCAAACCTAACCTTGCTTACACCCAGTTTTGCCAGTCACTGTCTTTTTTTAGAACAGATTCACAATTGCTTTAATAACCTTCCTGCTTTCTCAAATTTGCTTGAAAATGCACCATTTGCGAACTATTTTTTTAGCACTTTCTCGGAGGGGAAAACCCCGAGCCCCCCTTAGGTGGTTCGGGCTCACTCTCTGCACTCGCTCACATTACCGTGTCACAAGATGAAGATTGTCTAAAAGGTGTGTCACCAACATGAAAAGTTTGGAAAGCTGTGCTGTAGCCAGTGCTCTGGTTGATTTGCTGGCTGACCTGACCTGACCTCGTCTTCGGACTCCTCGCCAAGTGTCTGTTGCCGGCTTGAACGAAGGGCTGCAGGCACCAGCACGCTCTGACGCTCGGTTAACTTGTAAGTAGGGGCAAGGCCTGGTGACATTTGAAAGTGATGGGGGTGTGGGGTTTACAAGTTTACAGCAGCCTCACCCTCACCTCTGCTGCCAGTGCTGCTTTTTATTTTTTTTCATTTATAGTGCGTGAAAGCCCTCTCCTCGTCTCATTCTGTTTAAATTGTGCCCACGTATGTTCTGTCTTAATTCCGCACTTTGAATAACTCCCAAAAACAAAGGGCCCTTTCACGCCGTGTTCCTGTAATTGTTAGATTGGAATTGTGTAAATGTCACCGCGGACTAGTGTTGACAGGCCTGTCTCTAAATTCGGCTATTCACGGGCATTGTGGCTCAATATTCTTGCTTACATGTGATACTTTTCTAATTATCTGAATGAGGCTTGCAAAGTAGATTTAGTTTTATGAGCACGGACGTGAGAAATCTAACCTCATAAGGACTGGGAATTAATCAGACGGTCGCTTACAAGGCTTTCAAGGGGTGAATTAAATATCTGCGAGGTAGGAAGATGGGAAAAGATTTTGGAGATTGTTGAGCAAAAATGGACATTCGTGTGTTTTTAACGCATAGGCTGGGGTTGCTAGCGCTACCTTCTGTTCTGTCATTCGTGGCACTGTCCATTTGTGAGCAGCTTCCCGCACCGTTGTTCTTGGCATGCAGTCAGTGCAGTGAGTGTATACATCGCGGCCCCAGGTCACCTCACACAACCGCAGCTCCGCACACACCTTTGGTTCTCTGGGCACACCAGGTGCAGGTCCCTTCTCGGGCCCGGCGCGGCGCAGCCCAGCCGCAGATTGGACACTTATATAATGCTCTGTGTTGACGTGCTGTAGTGTTCTTTAAGAACTCTGAGGAAGCCTTTTGGAAATTTTCAAGACTTTCTTCCTTAAACTACTGTGATAGTTAAGACTGTCAATGTTTTCAGTATAACTAGATTCGTACTGACACATCTGACATTAGGTCAAAAGGTTTTTTTTTATATTCATTTAGGGGATGGTGCTAGACATTGCTGTATTACATTGTGTATTCAGATTTGTCAGTGTGTGAAATGATATGTGATCACCTTATGCCTACACTGTAATTTTCATAGTGTATTTTCATTTAAAAAGCAGGGGCGGCTGGTGACATTTGAAAGTGGTGAGGCCTAAATACTGCACTGTGACGAGCGCGCGCAGCGAGCAAGGCCCAACCACCTATGGGGGATTCGGGGGTTCTCCCACGAGAACATTTTGAAAAAAGTGTGGGCAAATGGTGCAGTCTTAAGCACATTTGAGAAAGAGGTATCTTGGCCAATACATCTCTGGGAGTAGCCAGACAAGTCTCTTTGCACTTGCACAGATACATCTCTCTCCCTGCATTCGCATAGGCACAGTCACCCTGCACTCATAGACCCATTACTCACCCTTCCCTGACACATCACTAAGCCAGCATTCACCCATCCACATCACTCACTCTGGACTCACACAGGCACACTGCTCAACCTGCACTCACACAGACATCACTCACCCTGGACTCACACAGGCACACTGCTCACCCTGCGCTTACACAGACATCACCAACCCTGCACTGTCACAGACATCACTCACCCTGGACTCACACAGGCACACTGCTCACCCTGCGCTCGCACAGACATCACCGACCCTGCACTGTCACAGACATCACTCACACAGGCACACTGCTGACCCTGCGCTCCCACAGACATCACTCACCCAGGAATCACACAGGCACACTGCTCACCCTATACTCACACAGACATCACTCACCCTGGACTCACACAGGCACACTTCTTACCCTGCGCTCACACAGACATCACCGACCCTGCACTGTCACAGACATCTCTCACACAGGCACACTGCTGACCCTGCGCTCACCCAGACATCACTCACCCAGGACTCACGCAGGCACACTGCTCACCCTATACTCACACAGACATCACTCACCCTGGACTCACACAGGCACACTGCTCACCCTGCACTCACACAGACATCACTCACCCTTCAATGCACTACACTCAATAGGTTTCATGTCTTTCAGCCTGTCTAGGCCCGACATTGCCTGGTGACAGACTCCAGTACATAACACCACGTCAGCTGGGGCCTCTGAGCAGCTGGGGGTGCTCAGCACAGACCCAAGAATGCAAGCAGCCCCCCACAGACACTGGTGTTATTGTAGGCTGTTTGTCACTGCAACACCCTACACTGCAAAGGAAAGTGGGACTGTGCTGGCATTCAGCCACTTTTTCCTGTTCCTTGGTATCTGGCCTTTTTCTTGAGCTCATCACTTTAGTCCCTTTGCCCACCCTTGCGTTGTATCCAAAAGCCTCAAAGGTGAAGTCCAGCCATGTGGGCTGGTGCTGCTGTGAACTAAATGTATTGGCATGCAGCTTAGACAACAGTGAAACTTGCCATTCCGTACTTAATTGGTCTTATTTCACAGGTATGACATGACAGTGACATCGTCCGGGAAGGGGGGGGGGGCGAATTACTACTACTAAAACAGCAATGAAATCAGCTGCCATGAAAAAATAGAATGATCCAGAAAACCAAAATCCTGTTGTGATTGGATATGTTCTGTGACACACATTACATGTGTTTTTATAAGGCATGTGAAAAACACATGACTTTAGTTTTGGTTAAAATTCTTAATTTAGGGGAACAATTAATAATTTAAGGAATAAGTTACTTCCAGTGAATGTTGACATTTTTACACATACCTCCAGTCTCTGCAAAGATTTTGCCTCGTTAGTACCAGTGTAACATACAAATGCAGCAATGAGAAAGGTGACCAGTCAACCTTTGCAAAGGGCCCTTCACTTTGCAGCAACATAAGAGAGATGATGGACTCTGCAATGAACGGCGCAAGAAATTTTTTGGCTTTTCAAAATAAAGTTCATAATTTTAAAACAGATTCCTGCAGCAAGAAAAACAATTTCTAATTTGTCCGATTGCATTTTGAGATGTAGGAATGTCGCTAAGAGCGTTTCGTTTATTATTCCTTTTTTTGTCCCGCCTTTGTTTTCTTGGTGCATGAAGATGCAAGATTCATATACATATTTTTTTCCCATTTGGTCTTTATTGTGAATGTAAATAAAAATAAAGCATACTTGCAGACTGTGACTACTTGCCTGCCTGTCTCAATATTTCTCTTCATAACTATGCGATTGTATACGTTTAACGCGCGTACGGTCTCGCACAATGGGCGATTTGTATAGGGTCACTGGAAAGTCCACAAGGTTGTCCCTGTCCCCCCCAGAAATTTAGTGTCTCCTACGCCCATGAATAGATCTCTCTGTCTGTTTAGTCAAATTCTGAAAATTAAAAACCCTGTCCTTCTCCGAGGCTGCATTCATTAATATTCCTCGAGAAAGGCCCCCTCATACATCGTGTTCAAAGGAGGAAAGAAAGAACTCACCGCACTAATTTTACCACTTAACTTCACCCCACTCCTTAGATGAGTCTCGACTATACTGCCACGACATCCTATAAATCTAAATTATCCCATACATTCCATTTCTGTAGGAAACACTAGTATGTTCTTGGAACAAACATGGCAGATGTATATTTCAAGTATGTAGAGTGTGCTACTCTACAGGTTCAGTCCATTCTCCATGGCAAGCAGTATTGACTTTCAAAATGTTCAATAACCCGCTATTCGCCAGCTGGCCAGCAGGTGACGGTAAAGCAACAGCACATCTTTAGGGTTCATTTCCCATCTATTTGCCATTTCTTCATTTTCCGTTACCAGGCCACGTGTTTTTATTGCTTTACGGAACACGAATAGGTAGCCTGCTATGACGCGTTAATTCTATTATAAAAAAAAAGAAGGAACTGCTCTCGCCCCCAGGATTCTCGGTAATTGGCTGTAGATCAAAGCTTGAACTAACAAGGCACGCAGTGACTGAGGAACTGCAGACAGTATCAACGTCTGTATTAAATTAAATATGCTCATTGGGCGCAGTGAATGGCAAGGTGCCAATCATAAAAGGTTGTGGGTTGATAAAATCGCCGGCGAAATATGAATCTATGCCCCTGAGAGAGGACAGGATTTGAAGGGCTATTACGTCCCTTCTAAGCTGTGCTGTGCATTATATGTGGAACCTTGAAGCTAAAGCATGCCATTTAACTTTGCACACCCAGTCATTTCCCTGGGGCAGCAAACCCATTCCTCCCGGAAAACATCTTCATCTCGGCCAAGGTGTCTTTTTTTCTGAAATAAAATATTCAAAGGTATTTGCTGGAAACCCAAATGATGGTGTCGCGATCGCCCTGATAAATAAGTACACACAAGTCGGAGCTACTGCAGGTACGTGTTGCTTTATTCCCTGCCAGTCTCATACTGGCTTACAGCCTAAACCCCTTTCCGGTTACCTGTTTCCTGTTCCCTTTTCCTGTTCGCATGCCCTGTCCCGAAGCAGGGTCAGGCGAGGCGCCATGACATCTCCCCCCTTTTTACAAAAGTTTCATCTTCCTCTGCATTTCATCAACGAGGCGTCGAGGTTCCTTATCAAGCGTTGTGGACGTTTTTTTCACCCTGATGCTTGGACGGGGTGATTTGTGGTGTCCGAGATTCGTGTAGGACTGTGGTGATTTTGGTCGCTGCTGTCACTCTGGCTTATTGAATCACTTGAGGATTGACTCGAGGAAGTCTTGTGTCTGTTGCGCAAATTGCATCTTTTAAAGTGTGATATGTTTCTTGTTATCTGCTTGTGGTCAGCTTTTGCCGTGATCATGGTCCCTTTCCTTTTGCTGACTTGTAGGGGAATGTCGAGGTATCGACTGTCTGCCTTGGCTCGCCGGTCACCTCGGACTATCACCCAGTCTCCTTCCTGAATATTAGATTCCTTGGCGTGTCTGCGCCGGTCGGCATATGTTTTCATCTTGAGTTTCCTTTCATGGTCCATCTCGACTAGAGTATTGTGATCAACGGTGATGTTTCGTTGTTGAGGTACAGTGTTCACCATGGGTAGTCGAGTTCGAGGCGCTCTTCCCAGCATCACAGTGGCTGGGCACTGATTGGTGGTGCTGTGTGGCGTGGTTCGATATGCTCTTAGCACCTCATTCAGTGTTTGCTGGATATCCCGGTGGGTTAGCTCGGCTTGCTGAATTGCTTTTTTGAGTGTTCCCATGAATCGCTCCACCATGCCATTGGCCTGCGGCCATAGTGGAGTGATTTTTTGATGTTTGAAATTGAGGTGGGTCGCAAAGTCTGTAAATTCATGACCATTGAATGGGGGCCCATTGTCCGATTTCACCCGTAAAGGGATGCCCCATGCTGCGAAGATTTCATCAAGTACTGGGATGACTGTTGTCGCTCTGGTGGACGTTATCAGATGTGCAAATGGGAACCGAGAGTACTCGTCCATGACGACGATGATGTATTGTCCTGACTGCAGCGGTCCGAAGAAGTCAACTGCAACTTGTTGCCATACTACTTCCGGTAGCTCTGACATCTGTAGTGGTGCAGGTGGTTCCTCTCGACTGACCACTTGGCATGCCATGCAGTCTTTCAGAGTTGTTTCCACCATTTGATCTAGCGTGGGGAACCAGACACGTTCTCTCAGGGCTTTCTTTGTTGCGTTTATGCCTCTGTGGCCTTCGTGTGCCAAGTTGATAACCCCTTGACGCAGCTTGTGTGGAAACACGATCCTCCCTCCTCTTAAAAGGAGTCCATTGTCGCTGATGGAGAGTTCGTCACGCACACGCTGGAAAACGGCAAGGTCATGATGGAGCTGGTCAGTGTCTTGGGGTGAACGCTTCACATCCCTCCAGGAGTTCGTGCGGACACGAGTCATGACAGCCTGCACAAGCGGGTCGAGCGCTGATGCCTCTTGAATGGCTTCCAAGGGAACCGTGGGTGGACATGCTGTGTCGACAACGAAGTGAAGGTATTCATCAGCCACGGATAGTGCAGCTCGAGCGCCGGCTAGAGGGTGTTGAGACATAAAATCAGCTGGATTCTCGGCTTTCCCCGGCTTATGAATGATAGTAAAAATGTAGTCTTGCAGGCGTAGGCCCCACCGTTCAATGCGTGGCAGCATTTTTGCATTGGGGTTTCCAAAAATCGTGATGAGTGCCTGATGATCTGTGATAATCGTGAAATGTTTGCCATAGACAAACAGATGGAAATGCTCGCACGCCCACACCACAGCTAGGCTTTCTTTCTCCGGTTGGGAGTATGCTTTTTCAGTGTCCGTGAGGCTACGGCTGGCATACACGATGATGTGGCGCTGGTCAGAGTTCTCACGGTACTGGGCCAGGATGGCGCCCAGGCCCACTGGGCTGGTATCAACTGTGATTTCAGTTTTCTTCTTTGTGTCAAAGTATGCCAGATTTATGGCGGATCCAACGGCTTGTTTGATCACAGTGAATGCTTGCTTGCATGCATCAGTCCACTCGAATGGTTGGCCCTGACGAGTGAGTTCTCGTAGGGGGTAGCTGATCGTGGCATAATCGCGGATGTAACGTGCGCAGTAACTTGCCATTCCGATGAATGAGCGAAGATCACTCACGTCTCGGGGTGTCGGGGTGTCAGCGAGCGCAGCTACTTTTTCTGGGTCAGGCCTCATCCCTTCTTTGGAAAAGATATGTCCATAAAACTTCAGGGTGTCCTTGTGGAATTCGCATTTACTGGCACTGAGTGTTAGGTTTGCAGTCAGTAATGCATGACATACTCTGTCCAAGGCGGTGTCGTGTTCCGATTGATCTTTGCCAAATACTAGCAGGTCATCACTATAGTTGAAGGCATTGGTAATGCCTTGTCTGACCCGCCGGATGGCTTCCTGGAAGATTTCGGCAGCCGAGGAAATGCCCAAGTTCAGGCGTTTATAGCGGAACAGGCCTTGATGTGTGGTAAACGTCGTGATGTATCTCGATTTGTCATGAAGCTCCAGCTGATGGTAACCTTTGTTAAGGTCGAGCTTGGAGAACACAGTGGCGCCGTTGAGTTTCGTGCTCATATCACTGATATGCGGTACCGGGTGACGTTCCCGCTCGATGGCGGTGTTGGGCGCACGCATGTCGACACACAGTCTGACCTTGTTGTCCTGTCCCTTTTTGGGGACCACCACAACTGGTGACACCCATGG
Source organism: Lissotriton vulgaris (assembly GCF_964263255.1). Taxonomy (NCBI): domain Eukaryota; kingdom Metazoa; phylum Chordata; class Amphibia; order Caudata; family Salamandridae; genus Lissotriton; species Lissotriton vulgaris. The sequence continues at coordinate 75,228 of NW_028245672.1, forward strand.
GGTGGGTCCTGACGTACGTTCAATGATGTCTGTTTGTAGGAGTTCTTGGAGCTCGTCATCGACGGCTTGTTGTAGGTGGAACGGCACCTTCCTGTGGTGTTGAGCGATGGGTGTCACATTCTCATTAATGTGTAGCTTCACCTTGAAATGATTTAGTTTCCCAAGGCCCTTGAAGAGGATCGGGAACTTCGCTACGATGTCGGGAGCGTCTTCGGTCATATAGAGAAGTTCCACAAGTTTTAGTCTTTCTGCTGTGGGTAAGCTGAGTAGACAGTCTGCTACATCTGGTCCCTCTACCACATGAATGTAGGCAGAGATTTTCCGATCTTTGAAAGTGAGAGTGGTGTGAAAACGGCCTAGGCAAGGTAGAGGTTTGCGTGACATCCACGTGAATATGCGGACGGCTGCTGGCTCCAATTTGGTTCGTTGCTTCATGTTGTAGTATTCTAGAGCGCAGATATAGTTTAGTGAGGCTCCTGAGTCCAGGACAAATTTCGCTGGGTGATCTCCTATCAGGATGTCTAGCTTCGGATATCGTTTCAGGCGGTCCGGATCTGATACCATGCAGATGTACTCATCACTGTCCTGCGACACTGGCGTGTGTGATGATGAGTCGCTGGACGTGGCTCGATGTGACCGGTAGGACTCTGTCGTCTGACGTCTAGCTCGATGGATGCTTGCAGATCGACCTCGTGATTGATAAGAGTACGCTGATTGAATGCTGGAGTTTGAAGAGCTGGATGAGCGTCCTTCTCTCCCTTTTATAGCTCGTGCGTGGTGTCGCGAGTCATAGCTTTTGGTTGACGATCTGTGGGTTGACTGTTTGGCTTGACATGCTATTTTGAAATGGTTATCTCTCCCACAGCGGTGGCACCGCTGGCCAATTGCTGGGCATTGTCCTGAGTGTGGGTAATCCTGTCCACATCTGTAACAAGTGGGTGCTGATTTGGCGGATTTGGTATGCCGCGAGCTTCGTTTGGAGGATGTTTTCCGAGTGTTGTAAGGCTTGTGAGATTTTGACGTGGGCTTGGCAGTCTTGGTAGATCTGTGTGCCTGAACTCGGAGAGCGTGATCCTTCCGGTCCGGTTTGTGAGTTTCCATCCGTTTGGCATAATTCTCTGCTTGGTCATTGATTCTTGTTAGTTCCTCGATCTCTTCTAGAGTGTTTTGTTTCTTTAGGAGTCTCCGGCGGAGAGATTCGGATTGGCATGCGTCGATGATGTGGAGTCGCAGGGCGTCCTCTGTTTTGAAATTGTCAAATTCACAATATCGTGCCATTCGCTTGATGCGCATGATGAAATCGCTCATGCACTCCTCCTTTTCTTGGGTGGCTAGGTTGAACGTGTATCGTTCATAGTCCACGTTGCGCTTGTGAAGGAATCGCCTATCAAGGGCACCCTTTACCTCTTCATAAGTGGCAGTTGCTGCATTAGGTAGTTCTTTGATGATTTGTGCATTTTCTGGGCCTATCAAGTTTCTTAGTGCTACTAGTTTTTGTTTGGGATCTCGCACCAGGGATCCTACCATGTAGTCCTCAAAGTCCGCACTCCAACTCTTCCATGTTGGGCACATGCAGTTGCCTGGCGTCAGTGTTAGTGGCTGTGGTTGCCGCATGAAGGGGGCCCCCATGGGAGCGTTGGGCATCATGGCTGCATTGACTTGAGGGGCTGGCCCTCCTGTATTAGCCTGTGGAGCTGGGCCTGCTACGCCGTTCCCTCCAGATGAGCTGTCAGGAGCTGTGTTTGACATCTGGGAGTAGTGACTTGGTGTGGCTGGCTGTATATTATGTAGGACTCTCGTTCTCTATTTATGTTGTTTCTTGACTTTCAAGAGGCTTGGCTTAGTCTTTTTATGTGTTTTCCCGCTCTTTTTATGTTATTTGAGTCCTTGCAATGAATGGTGCCTGACCTCAAAATGGCCGCCGTTGAAGGTTTGTGGGTTAATCAGATGGCTGGTGCCTGACTTTAAAATGGCCGCCGCGCGAGACGTCGTGTCTCTCCCCACTTGTATGTTCAGTGCTTTGTTAATTATATTAGAGTCTCTTAGGGCCGCTGGGGGTATGACTCACCCTCGCTTCTTGCCATGTCCCCGCTGCTCTGCCGTCTTTGAACGCGGGCGGGTCTCTCGCACCACGAGGAGACCTCTCACTCGTTTCAGGCTGCTCGCGTCTGGACACGCGAAGGGATAGTCCTCTTGCATATGCGCCCTTATTCCCGGCAGACGGCTCGATGCTCTCGGCAGAATGGCAGGCTTCTGGCAGGTGCATGTAAGGCAGCTCCGATGCCGGTTTTGATTTTCGCGCTCTTTTCGCGCCGTCGGCAGACCGGACTGCAGGACTTGGTGATCGGCCACGATGGATGGCTGGGCGATGGCGTTGTTTGTGGGTTTAGGCACATCCCACCCTCGTCGCCATTGTCGCGATCGCCCTGATAAATAAGTGCACACAAGTCGGAGGTACTGCAGGTACGTGTTGCTTTATTCCCTGCCAGTCTCATACTGGCTTACAGCCTAAACCCCTTTCCGGTTACCCGTTTTCCTGTTCCCTTTTCCTGTTCGCCTGCCCTGTCCTGAAGCAGGGTCAGGCGAGGCGACATGACAGATAGGAAGAACAGACTTTATGCCAGATGCTGAGACCACACAAACAGTTAACCTAGGGCCTGATTTAAAATTTGGCGTTAGGGCCGTCCTCCCAGAGGCGACGGAATAAATCATACCTTGGCCATGGCGGAGGTCCCGACAGTCACAGTTTTAATGTCCGTCGGGCCAGTGAACATTTCTAGCACTGACAAGAAAGAGCCTTCGTCAAGGGGGGTCCTGCCAGTGTATTGTAAGCTTGCGGTCGGCTCTGTCAAACATGACGGAGCCGTGCGGAACAGTTACACGTTTTTTTAATCTTCTTAATCAAATCCCCAAAGTGGGATTTTGCTTTTGTTCAACAAAATATTATTCTTTTTCAGTCAGTGAGAAATGAACTGTACTGACTCTCCAACAAGACATATTGAAAGCACTTCCAGTAATAAATTCCACCATCCTCTCCTCCCTAATACCCTCACTCCCCAACAGCTGGATTCATAGGATGTGACGTCCGAGTTTACTGTATATCAATGTTCGGTTAGATGACACTATCTCTAGCACTTGAAATGTCAAACAGTTAATAAGCGGTAGGTAATACAGCACATGCTCGGTTATGAAGTAAGGCGTAGGGACTTGGGACAGCATATTCAAAATCCTTCCCATGGAAGTACTGCACCAATGGGGCCCACAGCCCATCATACCAGTGCCCCATATCAAGCAGTCCCCAAGTCAATTTCTCCATTGCCAGTAGCATCCAAGGTTTCCCCGCCATTCGCGCTCTGTCGGTATATGTGGTTTAAATAAATAAATAAATGTAGTAGGCAAAGGTACTTCACCGCATACTATAAACGGTGGTTATGTTTGATATAGATCTCTAAACATGTTCTGTTCTTCTCCGCCCACTGTAGGAGTTTCGCTTTTACCAATGCTGGTAAACCCTCGCTTAGCATTTCAGATGTGTTTAAGTTGACCTTAACTAAAGGCTGATAGTTTGCCATAGGGTTCCAACTCTGCCATTGCTTAAGGGATCAATCTCTCAGGTTCACCAATGTCAGCAAGACAACGTCTGCAAAAAGGTGAATTTTATGTTGGTGATCATCAAATGACATCTCCAGGATGTCTTGCTGCTGTAGGATCATAGCTGCCTTGGGCTCAATAGCCCACGCAAATAAGAGGGGGAAGAGGGGCAACCCTAACATGTCCCTATCGACAAAGGGATAGTCCCTGAGCATGTTCCATTGAGCAGGACTTTTTCAGTGGGTTGGTTATAGCTAGCTGCTATCCAAGTTAGCATATTAGGGTCCAGTCCAATCGCCTCCAATGCTTGAAAGAGGAACACCAAGCTAACCATGTCAAATGTCTTTTAGGCATCTAAAGTAAGGTTCACTAGGGGGATTTTCTAATGTTGGCTTTTTCAATCAAATGAAGAACTTGTCGGATATCATCCTCCGCCTGTCTCTGTGGAATGAATCCCAATTGATGAGGGTAGATAAATTAGGACAGATGGGTCATCAGTCTGTGAAAATCTTGATATCGGAATTTAAAAGTGCTATCGGTCTCTAGAATTCACATTTGTTCTTCGGTTTACCCAGCTTATCGATGAAAGCATCATGAGCTGCCGACATCATGGGAATGACCGTTCTTGACTGCAAGAAGGGATTAAATATCATTATTAAGCGTGGAATTAAGTTAAGTGCTGAATAAATAGTGTTACCAAGCGTGGAACTAAGTTGGGTGCAAAATATTTATGAAGTCGATTGATGAGGCCACCCAGCCCGGACATGAAGGGTCATGTCGGGATGCAAAACCATTATTGCATTCAGGACCTCTTCCTCTGTGATCAGTTCCTCTAGGCTGTATATTCGCTCTAGAAAGTTGCCGGCGGTTAGCCTCTTTGAGGTAAGCCTTAATATCAGTTACTGTTGCAGGTTCCGAGGAATAGAAGGTTGTGTAATAATCTTGAATGGAGGCACTTTTCCCAGCATTTTCTAGTGAGAGGTTGGTCTTCACTGCCAGTAATGTCGGAATAGTGCCTGCCACCTTCCTTTGCCAGAGCTGCCTAGGCAATAACAAACTTAGTTTATTAGCGTGTTTGTAGAATCTTTATTAGAGATATAGTATCACTTTTCCCGTGGCCAGTAAATCTATGTCTCTTCAATTATATCATTTGATGCTACGCCTTTAGGTAGCCCGTTTGTCTATTATACTCCATTGCCATCTTAAGTTCTGCTTCCAGCAAGCTTTTGTAGGACATGTCTACCTTATGCTGCTGGGGCCTTACTGCTGTACATGGGCCTCAAAATACCACTTGAAACATATCCCATAGCGTTCCGGGGGTAACATTGCCTTGGCCATTCTCTTCAAAGTATCTTTTAATTGTCTTCCTCTATCCTTGTCGACATGGTCGATCCTTGAGGATGCTTTCATCAAATATCCAGGTATTGGATCTACCCTTCTCTTTATGAGTACCTCCTACCCAAATTGTCATTGCCTGGTCAAAAATGATTATAGCTCCATGTACAATAAAGGTGGTGGGTTCTACCAGTGACTGGGTGTCCCACATGAGATTAATCCACAGTGAAGACCCATGAACATCAGAGAAGAAGGTATATTCCTTGTCATTAGGGTGCTTGGCTTTCCATAGGTCAACAAGGCCTATGTCTGCCACTAGTTGCTTCATCTCTCAAGGGGGTATTTCCTGCCATGGGGGTGTCTGTCTAACTATAGACTCTCCAAATGTTGTGTTGTTTTACTGGGGAGATTAACCCCTTCACATTCCACATGACTACTCTGACCATAAGTTGTTGAAGAAAGAAGGGACAGTGGATCGTATACCCACTGTTGTATTCACCCCGAACACAGATATGAACTGTTGTACTTCTGGTGTCACCCCAGTATTCACTGGAGTCTCTTCATCCCCTTGTAACACCCTCTCTCCCCCAATCAACCCAGTTGGAAGAGGATCTAACCAATCCTCCTTCGCAGCAAAATAGCCTGCTGACCCCTAAAATCCTGCTACTACTTCCAGCCAGGTCGAGGCCCCACTGTCTCACCAAAACTCTGAAAGACCCGGCTGAATGATCGTGTGTGTTAGTCCACCAATTAAGCCTATCAGTTTGCGATCGTCCCTTCAATGGCGGGTCAGGTTGGCCTGTGCCAGGAACTCGAGCCTTTAGGAAATAAGTTCGTATATACACAAATCTGCATGCCCTGCTCAGTCTAGGTCTCCCAAGGGAGTCGTACTCCATGTCTCTCATGTGTCGTCTGGCTAGCTGCTCATGGAACGTACATCCACAGTGTTCTCAAAGTTCCTTTCCTTGCCTTCCCGATTTACTAAGTGTCCTGCCGGTGGTCGCTACTTTCTAGCACTTTGTTCTAAATTTCCAGGGCTGGTTGTCTTCCTGTTAGATTTTCTCCCCTTCCCTTCCAGAACGCTGTTCATACAGGCCTTGATAATCTCACGTCTCGACTTTTGGAAATCTCTGTATTTCGGATCTCCTTGTTAAGTATTAAAAAGGTTGAAGGTAATTCAAAAGCCCGCAGCCCACCTCCTCCTGAACATCCCAAGGCAGCAAAAAAGGCTCTAGCTGAACATCAATGGCTCGCGATGGAGCAACGGGTGCAGTTCAAGGCACTATGTATTGCGCATAGAGCCCTTCACAACAAAGACCCCTGCTGTTACAACCTTTGGCCACACCCCACATTCCTGGTAGGCCACCCAGATCGTCCAATTCTCACCGTCTGAAAGTACCTTAATTTGTCAGATCAAGATAGGGAGGTCGTTCGTTTGCTCACCTGGCTCCCAAAATATGGAACTCCTTTTTACCTATCAGATTGTGTCAAATGGACTAATAACTATCTTTCAGGAAGGTTCTGAAATCCTGGCTGTTTGTGAACTAGCCTTCTGCTTTCTACCTGTCCTCATGCAGATTTGGTGGGTGTTATGTTGGTTTAAAGCGGTGGGAAGCCCCTGGGTAGTCATACCCTCTACAAGTCCAACAGTATAGAATAGAATTTGTCCAGGGTAGCTTGGTTTTCTTTATGCTGCTCTGATGGATTGTCATCGGGGAGGTTTTGGAAGGGCTTGGATTGCTCCTCGATGGATCTAGCACCGCCTGTGCCTCCTCCACTGTGCAGATAGCATATAATTTGGAGTCTAGCCGAAACCATAGTGCAAAGGGGAACATCCACCTGTAACGTATTTGCCATCAGCGCAGTTCCATGTTCACAGAGGACAGCAGCGGTCATTTACTTAAGGTCGCTTGTGAAAGGTCCTGAAAAAGGTTGAGGGCGTGCTCTTGGAAAGTCCCTATTTTCCTTGCTTCACTTATTATGATGTCTTTCTGGTATTAGGACCACAATTTGACAATGATGTCGCAAGGGCAGGTGCCTGCCGTTTCGGGTGGTGTTTCCACTCTATGCCTCTGAGTTATATGAGTGTCGTATGTGGGGCCTTCTTCAAGAATAAATCGTTAGAGGGCCTTGCAATACAAGAGGATGTTGTCTCCAACCTTACGATGTGAATCTGTGATCGATCTTCCAAGTCAGTATACTTTTCCCAAAGAGCCTTAATTTCCAGCTCCATCTTAGAGTGGGGATCTTGCATAGTCTCAACCTCCTGGCTCATGACAACAATGACATCCTTGTTCATTGCCACTCGGTCACCCAGGTAATGGAGTTCTTAAGTCCCTTCTTAGAGAACAGATGCCAGATATGCTTTAAGCGCTTCCATTTGTGTCGTGACCATAACATAGAGTTTATCGTGCAGGTCGCTTGAACAGCTTTTCAGGTCATCTTTTGTTATGGCGGTTGTTAGAAATTGGGGTTTTGGTTGACTCGGTGTGAACCCTGGTCAAACAACAGCCACATTCCCTTGCAGGGTAACCGACAAAACTGACCTGTGCTTAACCCAGGCTAGCTTGGCACAAAAGTAGTCAGACTTAACCTAGAGGCAATGTGTAAAGCATTTATGCAGCACACAAACAGTAATAAAGCGAAAACAAAACAAGAAAAAATCCCAAACCAATTTAGAAAAATAGAGTACATTTTAATAAATGATTTGACACCAAATCGACAAAAATCCAATTGGTAGAACCGGAGTTATGAATTTTTAACGTTTTTAGTAACAACTAGCGCCTAAAAGGTCAAAGCGACAACTGTGGACATCTAGTCGCATGAGACCGGGTGAAAGTTGTAAAATATGGCCAACCGCAATGAAGCGCAGTTCAAGTACAAGAAGTGGATTGGGCCCAGTGAGCACTTACCTTTGGACGTAGAAAAATTCTTGAGAAAAATGTTTTGAAACCATAAAGTTCAGTGGGGCAAGGCTGCAGGAGGTTTCCAAAGAGTGAGCATCATCGTCGGACAGCCTTGGGTTGTAACCGCTGTAGCCAAAGATATATCCACAAGGTTGGTTAACCCTGTGGCAGATGGGTGGGCCAGGTCCTCGCTGTGTCTCTCCAGGCTCGAGAGTTACACGGAGTCAGCTTCACCTTCGCTCCTACGATCCTCAACTTGCCTGTAAGATGGCTGCCAACATAGTTTTCCCGGGAGCTGGACACCCGGGCAATCTGCACCATCAATCAGCTGCTCTGACTGGCGCAGCTAAACAGCAAATGCAGCCCGGGGCTAATGCCTCGCCATCTCCAGTGGTCGCTATCCTCGGGCAGGCATCTGAGCACTGCAGCAGGGCTATGTGAGGTGCTCGGGTCGGGAGGTCATCACCCTGATTTGCACATTACTGGGTCCAAACTGAGGTCACATGGTGTGCAAAGTAACAATGGAATGGATGCGGCCCAAGTATTTACCAGTGGCTGAGATTAATTCAAGCATTCTATCCATCAATATTTTTATATCTAAATTACAGAAACAGGTCAATCTCGGACAGCCCTTACTCCATCGGGTCGTCGGAGGGGTGTAACTATGGCAGAGACAGAGTAGCCTCTGCTGTCGTTACACCAAAGGTCCACCTGCTTTTAAATAGTGCGGGCCATATTGTTTGCAGAAAGGGTACTCCATCACTGTTGCGACTAAGTACTGTTTCTCCCAACTTATAAATTAGACCCCTAGTTCCTAAATAGTGAGAACAGGTTTCAATGAGAAATATTGGGCTAACCTTTGGTAGCCCATGGACTGACGGGCTTCAGCCAAATAAAATGTGCATAAAGTTTTTTAGCAGTCTCAAAATGGCAAGAATCGAATCAGGGGTTCAGGGTCCACGGGGAGCAATATACACTCTCAGAAGCAACTTGGTTGGGTAAAGGCAGCATATTTGCTATGTCAAGATGCCAAACATCTTGGTGCCAGGGGGATTGCAGCTATGGTTTGTTTGTACTACCCATGTAATATTTCAGTTCAAACCTTTTTGACATTATTGCTGGAAACCCTGCCAAATGCACCAATGTGATCCCTGCTGACATTCTCGGATTGAGTGTTCACTTTTACATCACTAGTATTAGTAGCTCGGAATGATTTTCATTGAACATAAGTAGCTCTTGTTACAGAAAAGGTTGGCGAGCCCTGCTCTAAAGACTTCAGCTACCAAACCCTTGTGAGGTCCCCACAATGACTGATCAAGGACTATTGCACAATTATACCCAAGGAAGTTGTCCCCCAGGAGCATCATAGGCTGCCTCCCTCCCTCAAGATTGCTGAAAAGCAGTTGTACTAACCAGTATAATTTGCTGCCACTAAGATTTTATGTACTGTATTATGTACTGTATTATGTTGTGTGTTCTAAAGCAAAATACTTATAATTTTCAAGAACAAACAATGGCACGACATTGAACTATTGGTTTGTATTGGTGAACTTGTTGAGTGTTTCTGATTCTCTACCCTGCACCACCTACTTGAGTAAGCCTTAGACTGCTCAACTTCACTATCCTTAGCATCAAGTACTACAGGGTGTACTTGGTGCTCAGTTTGAGGTTCATCCCTGGGACTCTACTTGCCCGCGGCATCTGAAAAAAGTTCCCCCACATACATACATACATACATACCTTATTGTGTCTATGAATTATATCTATGAAGTCTGCATGTACCTTGTTAAATGTATTTTTGTGGAGGGTACCAGCTAATGATGCATAATATATGTTAAATAACATGTTGGTTTTCAAATGTTAGTGTGTGCTACTGGGTGTGTGGGTGTATGCGTGCGCAGGAAAGAGGAAGCTGTTATAGGGCAACAGCAACTCTGGACTGAGACGGTCTTCAGACCTTCCAGCTTTCACTTACTGTATTGTGGTCTCTTCCTTCTCAGGGGTTCCTGTGTTTTGCTCTGGCATTTTGTGTGGTGGTACAGGCCGCACTTTGGAAGCAAGAACGTGGCACTGAGGTGAGTACAAGGGCACGTTCCCAGTGGAGACCCTTCTACCCCAAGAGGGAAAATGCACAGTCTGCTTTTAGAAAAAGCATAAGAGAGTAAGGTAAGCGCTCTCATGGAGATAATTATAACATTTTAGGTGAGACCTACAATTTCGGATGAGGGGAGAAATGGGGAGGGAGTGGGGTGGAGGGAAAACTTTTCATGTGTTACTTAAACTCCTTACCACCCATGTGTAAAGCCTAGATATGCTGTCTTATTGGGACAGCGGTGTTTGGAGGCAGTTGTACCACCACAAGACTAATTAACATACAGATGTACCAAAGGTTCATTTTAATAGACAAAAATCTGTGTTATGTAGTCAAGTGTTCCAACATGCATTTTAAGGATTTTTGCATGTCACTTAGGTGGTGTCCTGTGCCACATAAAAACAAAAGAATGCAGGCCTGATTCTTTAAACATATCCAGAAGAGAGATAAAGAGTGTGTGTCTGGGTAGTTACTATACTCCCTCACATTGTTTAGGATAATATTTACATACATTTTGTTTTGGATCTCATTATACATCTAAAAACCGGGCCACTGGTTAGACAACCTGACATCAATACAGCCCCCAGTATTCCTCTCTTTATTTGGTTTGTGACAGGGCTAGGTTCCACAACACCAAATGAATCATGTACATCCTTCTCAACCACACACTTCCTTACAATGTGCTTGACACACGTCAAGCTCTTGGAACATCACACCTCGTCTAAGCAGCTCTTGCTGCTTGGCGAGCCTGAAGGCTTCAGTACCGATGCCTCATGTGGTAAGTAATTTGTATTTATTTAGCCTGAGCGGCATTTCTACAAAAAATACATTGAATGCGGCGAGCGCAAAGTAAGTGGTTTCATGTATTTATTTACTTTTGACTATCCCGTCGTATGTCGACTTTCACAACCCACCTGCCCGGCATTACCACTCCACAGCGCTTACCTGTGAGCGCCGCAACTAATAGGTAGCTGATGGGAGGCCCGTTAATAGGCCCGAATATCCTGCAGGGATATTCCCCCGTTGTAGGAATTCCACTCAACCGCCATCAGCGCCACCCTGGGGTGTCTCACATCCCATAGCAGCAGCCGTACCTCTCTTTTATTGAACATCTCCTCTGGATTCGTATGATGAATATTTTGAAGGCAATAAAGCAGTTTAGCGAGAGTGATCATCTTAAAGATGGCGTCCCTCCCCAGGATCGGCAGGAATTCTTATCCGTTCTCAATCACTTGCAGTCACTTTTAGCCTCTCTCACTGGAAACTCTCTCACGCATACTTATTGACTTGCAATCTCACACATTCTCACTCACTAACTTACTCCTCACTGAACTCACTCACACATAAACACATGTGCACACATACAGCCACACATGCTCACACACAGTCTCTCACATAAACACGCTCTCAGACTCAGGCACATATATAACATGCTACTTCACCTGCTGCACTGATTATAGCTGTGTACCTTCACACTTTGTGCCTTTATCTCCCTAGCTAATGTTGGAAATTGTCAACTCGCTAGGAACCGAGTTATTTAGTATCTCTTTGTAAATGATCGAGAAATGCATCCCATTGGAGACAACCGCAGTGCCTACCTGCCACGGGGAGAAAACCTTGCCATTACCAGCTACAGGGAGACGCTGGGAGACCATCTTGCCATCTTGCCGACCGGACGCCATACCGCACCTGGGGCCCTGACGCTGTGGTCTCGCCGCTCCACGCCATCGCGGCGGCTGGAGACTACAGCTCCCAGAGGGCAGTGCGGTGACTTCCGGCTGGCCACTTCCTCACGCTGCGCGCCCGGAGGCGCTACTTAATCGGGGAGCCACCTCGGTGGAGCGTGGAGACAACCGCAGTGCCTACCTGCCACGGGGAGAAAACCTTGCCATTACCAGCTACAGGGAGACGCTGGGAGACCATCTTGCCATCTTGCCGACCGGACGCCATACCGCACCTGGGGCCCTGACGCTGTGGTCTCGCCGCTCCACGCCATCGCGGCGGCTGGAGACTACAGCTCCCAGAGGGCAGTGCGGTGACTTCCGGCTGGCCACTTCCTCACGCTGCGCGCCCGGAGGCGCTACTTAATCGGGGAGCCACCTCGGTGGAGCGTGGAGACAACCGCAGTGCCTACCTGCCACGGGGAGAAAACCTTGCCATTACCAGCTACAGGGAGACGCTGGGAGACCATCTTGCCATCTTGCCGACCGGACGCCATACCGCACCTGGGGCCCTGACGCTGTGGTCTCGCCGCTCCACGCCATCGCGGCGGCTGGAGACTACAGCTCCCAGAGGGCAGTGCGGTGACTTCCGGCTGGCCACTTCCTCACGCTGCGCGCCCGGAGGCGCTACTTAATCGGGGAGCCACCTCGGTGGAGCGTGGAGACAACCGCAGTGCCTACCTGCCACGGGGAGAAAACCTTGCCATTACCAGCTACAGGGAGACGCTGGGAGACCATCTTGCCATCTTGCCGACCGGACGCCATACCGCACCTGGGGCCCTGACGCTGTGGTCTCGCCGCTCCACGCCATCGCGGCGGCTGGAGACTACAGCTCCCAGAGGGCAGTGCGGTGACTTCCGGCTGGCCACTTCCTCACGCTGCGCGCCCGGAGGCGCTACTTAATCGGGGAGCCACCTCCGCGTCGCGGACGCGCGCGGACGGCGCCGGGCTAAGCCCGGGCAAAGGGCGGGCCCTCTACGGCCCTCATCGGCCAGAAGAGGCTGGGCTGGGCCCGAGAACTTGGCTTTCCATCGGAGTAAGTAGAGACCCTCCCTGTACTATATACCGCCATTTGACATCATCACACATGGCTACAGCCGCTATTAGTCCTGCTAACGCTGGTTCGGATAAAAACGGTGTCATGCCAAATCGGACCCTGGACGGCTATTTTCTTAAAGCTGTTCCTGAGGTCAATAAGGAACTGTTGCTAGCAGAGAGGCGGGCAGATCGTCGTCGCTCAATCGAGCGCATTAAAAATAGGACCCTGTCTGAACCTATAATGTCCTTCACCATGGATGATGATCCAAATACTACATTGATTGACAGCATATCACCAACTGCTAGTGTTCCTCTACTACTTAAAGAATGTTTAGCCCCTGCTGTGTCACCTACGCAAACCCATCCAGAACAATTAAATGTGACTAATGATCTCTCTAGTACACCCAAAACACACAATACTATGATCTCGCCTACGATTAGACCAGGCAAGGTAGTAAGAGGTAAAAACCTGAGGCCATTGCCACAAAAAATACATGGGCCCCCACCTCCTAAAAAGAGACGGAAAACCATTAACATAAATAAACCCAAATTAACTCATACTGATTTTGGGAAGAAAGAGAATCTTGTTACAACCAAGACCACAAGAGAACCTGCCGCAAAGCATCCAATAGCACCTAGTTTAACCATCCCAACACCTGTGATACTATCACCCCAAGCTGTCATAGAGCCAAACATCACCTATGCTCCAATGGAAGAAGGTTTGCAACCAGCCTCCCCCAAGACTCTTTTGGATAATGTAGAACTGATTGTACGAAGCTATATGCTTGCATTATCCGAAAGACTCAAGGGAATAGAATCAAGGTTGGGGAAAATAGAGGGGGATCTGTCAACACTTGGGAACTCTGTCAGACAACTTGGGCCCTCGAAAGTGCCACACCCCCAAAAAACTACAACACCATTGCTCACCCTCCCAAAAGTTGTGGCGGCTGCAACATCCTCTATTGTTGGCAATAACCAGTTAGCAGTAACCCCAGCTGCTTCTAACCACTTGCTTGAAGGTGTGCCACCATCTGTTAGCAAACCTTCTAGTATATCTAAACCAAAACAACCAACACCATCCAAGGGTAAATTAAAAGTGACATCTACCAGTATTATTGCCACTTCAGCTAATATACAGGCAAGGGAAACAAGCATCCCCTCAAACAGGCCTCCAAGATCAGAAGAGAATGAGACCAACTCTGTAAGAGGGGGACAGGCTAGGAGGCCACCTACGGAACTCCCGCCAGAAGCCTTGCCATATGTTGTTGTACTTACTGGGGTCCCTGAGCTGTCAACTGGCAAACGGGAAGGTTACTACCAGCTAAAAAAACAAGATAATGCATTGGCTATCTTTGTATAGACCTAAAGCCAATCATGTAAACGGAGAAATAGTTCATGTTCGTCGCTTGTCTTGGCTGGGAGGAAGAACAAAAGACATAGGAGGTGACATTGTTGTTATAAATTTCAGGGACAGAAAAGCAGTTCAGTATATTCTGAATTGGCCTTTCGGTAACGAAAATAACTGTATTGTTCCGCGTCCCTTGACGTACTTCTATCCAAGAAACACAGTGTTTCCCCCCCAACACTTGAGCAACAATACCCATTCTACCACCCATTTTTTTAATACAGAGAATGCCAGGAATCCCGCATACATGCATTCGTTAGTTCCAACTCCTGCGACACATGGGTGGAACATCATACCGACAGACTACAATATAGGACAAAACGGTAACATGTCCCATTTGATGCCATTTACTCCTCTAGAACTAACAAATAGGTATGAGGCATTCAGTGGTATGGAGGAATGTGATTGATGTTTAAAGTGCACAGAGGTGGTTGGGAGGATTGAAAATGTACCACGCACTATGAGGGTGGATAAAGAAAAGGGTGTTGGTTGTTTTAAGACAGGACCAAGCATTGTTTCATCTGATGATGATGATAACAGTAGTTTGCATGTAACTCTACCCACAGTGACTCTTGGTAGAAAAGAGGGATCTTCGTTGCTTATACCTGCTACAAGGCTAGAAAGTATAAATGTTGTAAGAGGAAATGGGAATGAAGAAAAAGTGACTAGTGGTTCTATGGTGGGGTTGCTTGTTGATGGTTTAAGTAAGGATGAAGACGCTAACAGTCTGTATGCTGCCCCACCTGTTGCGCTTTATAACTCAAACAAGGGACTCCCCCTGCTCAAACTTGTTTCATGGAATATAGCTGGGGTGCGTGCAAAACTATGTGATCCCGACTGGAATGAATATATGAACACTTTTGATATCTGCGTGTTACAAGAGACCTGGGCTATAGCACAGATGCACAGGGTTGGTTATAAAACTTACCAAGTGGAGGCTGTTCCTTCTACCAGAGGTCGTGCATCTGGAGGTCTACTAATCTGGATCAGTGTATCTATAAAAGTAGGCATAAAAATGCTTAAAACTGACTCCCCAGATATTCTGGGTTTGGAAATAACTACAGCAGATAATAGGGTGATTCACCTCTTCAATGTATATAATAGCCCTCAACCTTCCCATAAGGAATCATTGTGTATAGGGAAGTTAGACTTATTTTTGGATACAATAAGAATAGGTGCAAGTGTCATTCTATGCGGGGATTTGAACTGCAACTTCGAACCAATTAAAGATATAGCACAACTGTTCGAAGATGAGGACACTGCCAATGGAATACCAGTCCTGAATGAAAATAGCATGGTGGCAGGCACTACATTGGCTTTGCAGATTACAAGATTGCTGACTGCCCATGGCCTGAGAGCGTGTAATGGGCGTATGCCATCCGACAGCCCAAAAGCTCCTACTTTCAAGAGACATGAGTATGAGAGCAAATTAGATTATGTCATAGTCTCTCTCGATTTGTGGCCTCTCACAGAAGACCTAAAGGTTAAAAAGAGATATGAAAGTGACCACTTCCCTTTGGAAACAAGTTTCCAACAAAGTATTCTAAAGGGGTCGGGAGCCAGTGAAGCAGGCTGTAGAGTAGCACACTCACCCAGTAAGGATAATATTGTCCTTAGTAATAATCGTAAGGCGGTCAAATGGGCCTATGTATTGGAAAAGGAGGATCTACTAGCCAACATATATAGCACTTTCGTAGACACTTTAAACTTATACTGCCCGAATAGTGGTGATCCCAAAGACTTCATAGAACTGCATAAATCCCTTTTCACCAAATTGCTAGTACTTCTTACAAAAATCCCAAAAAAAGGTGTAGGCTCAACCAATGCAAAAGTTAAGGGTAAACCTTGGTATAACAGGGAATGCCGCCTCGCCAAAACTGCACTGATTGACGCAGTTAAAAGGGAGGGTCCACTAGCAATTAGAGATAAAAGGAAGGCCTACAATAAAATCATAGCAGGAGCAAAATCCTCTTGGGATGAGGAATTATGGCTCAACATGCTAACAGCCGCTAAAAACAAGGACCAGAGGCAATTTTGGGAAATAGCAGCTAAGGGAAACAATCGCGAGAAGGGCTCAAGGGAGGTATACTTGGATGAGGATACCTGGGTCAAACATTTTACATCATTATATGAGGCTAAAACCTCTATTGATGAGGCCACAGCAAACGCACCCACTATCACCATACCAGCTAACACCCCTCCGGTAGTGTTTAATATACATGAGACAGAGATAGCAATTGCCATGGTAAAGAAAGGTAAGGCGCCTGGATTAGACAAAATTCCAGGAGATCTCTATCTGTGCAACGTAGAGGTTTGGGCACCCTATTTGAACCATCTATTTAATATAGTTGCATCTAGTGACCACATTCCGGACACGTGGAATGGCGCAGAAATTATTACTATTTTTAAAAAAGGGGACCGTGGCGATCCAGCCAATTATCGCCCCATTAGTCTTTTAGATATAACGCAGAAGATTTATGCTAGACATATTTTAAATCGAGTAAACACATGGCTAGAGGATGAGGCAGTTTTATCCAAATACCAGGCGGGATTTAGGAAAAAAACAAGTACAATTGACCAGGTATTTAGGCTATGCTGCCTATATTGGAAATATGTCATCATTCGCAAGGGCCACTTGTATGTGACCTTTGTAGATTTGCGAGCAGCATTCGATCTAATTCCGCGTGATCTACTTTGGGAAAGCCTGTACAGGCAAGGACTGCCAGGCGAATTGCTAAAACTTGTAATGGGATTGCACCAGGAGAACTATGCCAAAGTAAGGTGGGGCCCAAATGGGGAACTTACAAACCCAATCCCCATAAAACGGGGAGTACGCCAGGGATGCGTACTCGCCCCCACCCTCTTCTCCTTATATGTAAACGATATTGCAACCTACATGGAAAATTGTGAGAATGATTCGCCCCGATTAGGGGGGGAACGTGTTGCGTCTCTCCTTTTCGCGGACGATACAATCTTAATTTCACAAACGCCACGCGGCCTTCAGACCCTCCTGGACAGGTTCCAACAGTATTGTATCAAGAAAGGACTAGAAATCAATATAAAAAAAACTAAATACATGGCACTAAACCCGCACAAAACTTTTAAAAGGAATCTAATGTTAAATGGACAAAAATTAGATTATGAACACAGCTTTACATATCTGGGAGTTCTGATAGATTCTTTAATGGGATGGGGCCCACAACTAGAGAAATCAAAACTGGTGTTCAAACAGAATTGTGTTCCTATATTGCAAAGGCACAGTAAAAGTGTCAACAAGGCGGTCACCCCGGCAGTAGAGCTTTTTAGGTATAAGGTCCAATCAGCCTCACTGTATGGGGCGGAAATATGGGGAACAGCATGTAAGAAAACTTTTGAAGTACTTGAAAATAAGTTTATTAGGGCTCTTTTAAAAGTCCCTAATAATACCCCACTGATCCCCTTATTTCTGGATTTAAACCTTAAACATACAGACCACCACGCAGTATTAAGACCAGTATTATTGTGGGTCAGGCTATGGACAACCGTAGAACTATCAGATTACAAAAATGGCTTGAAAGAGGTCCTTGAACTTGATAGCGACAGGAAAATCTTGTGGTTTAAACATGTAAAAACCTGGCTAACCAAGCTCGGACTAATGCACTTTTGGAACGAGCCAGAAACACTAAACTCAGTTTCAAAGAAAATAGTTAAACTGTCCTTCTGGTCATATGTGAGTTATGATTCTGTGTATATAAGAACACATGGTCCTTTGACAGAAAAATTCCTTATGGTAAAAAACGAGGCACTCTTCGAACAATTTTTAGACGAAATTGAGCCACCCCTGGCTAAATCTCTGTATTTAAAATTTAGATATGGAACATTGAGATCCAAAGTAACAGAGAATAACTGGGGGAAGACAGACAATGACTGCTGCACTTTATGTACCAACAACCAAAGGGAGGATACCTACCACATATTATTTTTCTGTCCTAGCTATGCTAAGGCAAGGAAAAGATGGATAGTCCCCTTGTGCCGCAACATTGGTTCCATTTCACACAGGGAAGCTGGTAGGATCCTAAGTACGGACACCAGCCAAGTACTTGTGTTCGGAATCAGTAGATTTTTACTGTCGGTTTATTATACTAGAAGGAAATTAAATCTCCCATTTTAATCAAGGGAAACTGCCATTTTGATATTTTGTGAACTATGAATCATCCCTAGCTACTTATGTCTAGTTATTTTGTAAACTATGAATTATGCCTAGCTATTGTGTCTTCTTGAATTCTTGGTCGTTATAACCAATTTAATGTTTTTTAATGTGATTTTTAAACATTTTAACATATTTATTCATTTCTGCGCCAAATATTCAATAGTAAATCTATGTGTTCTAATGTGACTAAATACCGCTCCTATAACTAAGTGCTCAACCCTAATGAATTGTACGTTTTATATGTGATGACATTTTATTGTATTTTACTGTATCTTTTATGTTGCAAGTCAACGAAATAAAGATTAAACTAACTGGCATCCCATTGATCTCACCTGTTGTTCAGCATTTCATTGCTCCCCAGCTGTGTTCGCACTAATACCACATACATATGTACATTATATCACATGCTTTCCTGAGCCCTGACTAACGCTCCGACATATGAGTTTGAGTTGAGTTTAAGTTGGGATTTGTAAAGCGCGCAGCTACCCTCGGGCACCCCAGCGCTGACAAGACCTTATATCCAGAGAAGAGGAGGGAAAGTGAAGATTGAAGGTTTAAGGGAAGAGCCAGGTTTTTAATTGTTTCCGAAAAGTGAGGAGGTTATATTGACTGTCTTATTGAGAATGGTGCAACCAACCATTTTAAGCTCTGATGCAATGAACTCCGAACATTTCTCCTTCACACGGGTACGTGCTGCCACAGATGCAGTAACCTACTGAGCTATCTCATCGGCTGCATAGCTGTTTCTGCGTAAATGCGCCCTTCTCTGAGTTGCACCTTATTCCGTGCTCCGAGCGCTGCAGCTCGGTGGACAGAGCCAGTCTTGGGCTGTCTCTCGAGGCCTGCTCGCTTCCAGACTGGGAGAGCTTTAATATGAGGGTCACGCAGGCAATGCTCGCCCTCGTCTCTGCCCCTCAGAGTAATGCGTCCTTTTCCTGACGGTAACCCAGAGAGACGGCGGCCCTCTGCAGCCCACGAGGAGACAGGAGAGCCATCGCTCACTGGCAATTAGAAGATGGATAACCCCGACACTACCTCATCCGCCATGTTGCAATCAGCGAAAAGGATGCTCTCTGCGGCTTATGGGTCCCGGAACCCCTCCCCCTCACTCCTGTGCTCCCTCTCCGGCTGCAGTTTGTTTACACTGTGCACTGACTACCGGAAGCATCAGAGAGCCCGGTGCACAAAAGACGTTAAGATTAAGTTTAAAACCAGATTCATTCACAATTAGAAAGGAGGAGAGCAGATACAGTCTATAGGTCTCACATACTCTCAACCAGGACCCCCAGGGCAAATCTAGAGGTGGGCGAGACCGAAAAATAAACAGGGAGAGCCGAGCCACGGGCCTGAGGTGGCTCCACGAGCCCTGTGCAAGGGCCGAGCAATGAACGTGTTTGGCCTGGGATATGTGGAACAAACATCATGTGAAATATAATGGTCTCTTCGTAATAAAAACAGTGGTGGTTAATATGCAGAAGCGTTTCACTTTAGTACGTCAGATTGTGTTACTTCTTAAAACTCATAGTTTGAATTTAGAAACACTCACCCATGTTATATATAAGGTTAAACTTTGTCTTAAGGTCTTACATCAGACTGACTTAACCCTGTTAAGGCTCAAGATGCAAGAAAACAAAAAGTCCCCACTTGCCATGTATTAATCATTAATTGATCCACACATACAATTAAAGCAATGTGCAAAACGTATATTTCTTTTATACTTTTTAATCACTTATTTAATGATAAAGCAGTCCATGAAAAATGGTACATGAATATAATGCAACACATAACACACATACAGAAAATGAATTAGACAATTGCAAAAAAAAAAATTACACGGTTATAGACACAACAAAAATCGTTATTTTTAAAGTTCAACAAAAATACTCATTAAACCCACTGTAGTCCTAATTTAGAGCTGATCTTAAAAAATAAATGAACGAGGCCCAAGATGGGGGCTTTTTGCCTTGTTATAGTTCCCAAAGCTAACAGTTCAAACACCCTGCACGGGTATCAGGCAAGCCTGTTTTTGAAGCAGTCTGTGTGGGAGCCTTTTTCAGATGAAAGGCTGAGCCCTGCATAAGACCTAACTAGACATGCAGCAAACTAAAAGATCTTGGAATGGAATTCAAGTACCCAACATTGCAAACGCAAGGGCAACTGGGAGAGAGAACTTGGAACTGCCAGATATTTAGAAGTTGGAAGATATCTGGTAAGGAATGATCTGGACCTGACAATGTAACGTAAACATAAAAACGTAATGTAAAGTACTCTGCATAAGTTAACGTAATATAGGGTGACCCAAGTGTAGGAGAGTAGGGTCTGCAATCCTATGATCACCCAGATTTTTTGCTTTTGTTTCACTGGTTTACGACTTTCTCTGGCTGTGGGCCTGCCAATCAGACCCACAGCCTGGCTGTTCTCTTTCTAAATTACGATATGTATCCTAGGTGCATTTACCAATTGGTACTGGGCCACCTTATCAGACCCCGTAACGCAGGGCATAGGTGTACCCAGGGCCGCCAGGGGCTGCAGCATGTATTATGCCACCCCTGGCTGGCCTCCTAAATTTGACACAACTGGCTGCATGACAGCTGGGGCAAAGTCGTGTAATCACCCTTTGCTTTAGGTATAGTAGCTCTATATCTAACCATACAATGGACACCCGAGTTCCTATCAGTCACTCCTATGGCAGGCCTTAACAATCCTGAAGGCAGAGTGCGTGGGCTCGTGTGAACTAGGTTCTGGCCCGAGCCGAGCCCGGTTGCAGCTTGCGGAATCAAGATCCAATGGCTGTTCCATGATAACGCGTACCACATCGGTAACTTCGGTGCCGCGTTATCAAGGCATGTCGAGTAAGGTGTCATACGAATCGGGATGCTGCCCCCTCACCAATTCTGGCGACGAGGTTAGCATTCCGCCCTTCTAGAGGGACACGACATGTACGTAACTGTGAACCCCCGTTAAAGTTAACTAAAGCCTCAGCTCCACAAAATGGATGCTGCCACCACAGACACGAGTCTGACCTCCTGCTGCTGGGAGTCCTTCCAGCGAGGAGAGCCTGGACAAAGGGTTTCCTGTCGAGGGCGGTGTTCGCACCGTCCCAGACAGGGTTTGTGTATTCTGGGTAGGTAGGGCTTTTGCGAGAAGGTGACTGCGGAGTGGCACCCCGGTGCTCACTACGCATCTGCCGGTTAGAACCAGTTCCAGGGGCACCAGCCCTGGCCTGGGGAAAGTCCGGCAGGGGAGAGGGGTGTAACTACCCCCCTTCCTGGTCCCACCCTTAGGGCAGGACCTAGTCATGTACCCACCCCTTTCTTTAGAATAAAGGCCGGAGCGGGGACCCTTCCAAATTAGATCATCTTTGAATCAAGAACTACTTTCTACGAAAGGACATTCAAGACTCTTCTCAAGATTTCTCCCTTGTGACTAAGGAGTAGTCACCCTGCATCAGCGGGCACCACCTAAGAACTCTGCGGTTTGCTGTAAGTCCTTCCTCAAGGAATCCGACGGCCCAGCTCGACGAGAACCGGCTTCCCTGGCACCTCTGACCTTGTTGGACAGGCCACATGAAGGGCTCGTTCCCTCCCCGCACGACCAGGCCCAAGCCCGGCTACTCCAGTGTTACACACCACCACGACCCGTTTGCCGTCCCCTCCGGGACCCCTGCCTCTGAACATCTCGACCTCATGGGCACGATTCCCTACCAGCCTGCTCGCCGACCTGGGCGCCATCTTGGACACAGCACCACGCGGCCGCGTGGCCTCCGATCGAGCCTAACCCTGGGCCTGGCCAGGCCCCGACATTCCGGCACCACCATCCACCCAGGAGGTGAGCGGACCACTTGGCAGGTCAATGGGAGAAAGAGGTGTCGATGGCTCTCCCCCGCCAAGGGCCGATCGCCCCCAGCTCCCCCAGGCGCTGGCTCCACCCCCCTGCTGAGTGTCTGGACTCCCTCCTCCCGGACCTCCCGACCCCCAAGTACGAGGGTCCGGACATCAAAGGGCGCCAGACCTATAACTGGGGCAGCTCCAGAGCAGGAAGGCAGTTGTATCCTGGAGTCGAGAGACGCAGTGAAGAACTCATCCTTGACGGACTACTGGCGCTGCCGTAGCCCTGCCTTGCGAACTATCGTCCTGCCTGCTGGCGCTGCCGCAACCTTCTGAAAACCTTCATCGTCGTCGGGACCTGCTGGCGTGGCCGCGGACCGTTTGTAACCACCACCTTCATCGGGACCAGCTGGCTCCGCCGCGGACCGTCGCCTTCAACCATCTCGGGACCTGCCGGCTCCACCGCGGCCCGATCATCTTGAACGCCGAGCTCGAGGATTGAGAGCTATTTCACCTAACCAATTGGTAACAAGACTGTCCCGCTACCCCCTTTTCCCATCCAGAGACCAGAACCGAGGGGACCCCTGAGTCCAGACCTCCTTGTACCATTTTATCGTACTTAAAGAATTGCTATAAAGTATCATTGAACCTTATCCTTGTGTGGTGTACGTCTGTGGGGGGGAAGTTACTAGTCTGTACGATCGTTGGAGACGGCTCTCCCCGGAGACCCCTCCCCCTATCCTCGGCCGACCCTCCCGGTCCGTCTAACATTGGTGGCCAGCGGCGCGATCCGAATCACCGCATAATCGTACAGAGAGTAGCTCACCCCACGACAAAATCACAATGACAACCAAAGAAAGCGGATCCACCGAGAAATTCCAGATGGAGAAATTGGAAGAATATAGCCATCGTGAGTTGAAACAATTCTGCATCGAACTAGGTATCGCTACCACCGGTCTAAGTACTAAAGACGATCAGCTCAGCTGTGATCTGTGGGTGCGACGAGACCTCGAGGGACCGGCCATCATCAGAACCTGCACGCTCTTAACCAGCACGACCATCGAAGCAATTCTCTGGTGAGTGCTCTGGGGTCCGAGAAGCCCCGACCCTGAGCCGCTCCAGCACCGAAGTGCAGCCTCCCAGCATCTCCACGATCTGCGTGGGGCCCTTCTGCTCGCTGCTCAGCACGTTGTCTGGTCACTAGCCGCTGGCTTGTGCCCTTCCTTGACGATGACCGACAAACAACTCTGCTGGTCTGGTTGCTCCAGATCGGCCCTTGCTCCCTTTTCCGAGAGGAGCACCCCGGACCCTCCTGGTCCATTCAAGACGTCATCTTAGGCCTACCACGTGGCCCTGAGATCTGCCAAGGCTTGTTGCCCCAATCCTGGGCCCAGCGACGCCGACAGCATCATCCTTCGTGGGACAGCTCGCACCTCCATCCTGGTCGCCGACAACGCCTCCTGGTCCGTGAGACTGCAGAGCCTAGCGTCGCCCACTCACCTGGTCGAGGTGACGGCCAACCGGTGCCCTCCTGGTACCCTCTGACTACTGGCTAGTAGTACGAACTTGGTCCCCTCTGCTTTCAGGTGTCAACGATCTCTGATCCAGGCTTGGATCTCTACGAACTATTCATCACTGGTCGCCGGCCAGCAACTCCTTTTCTTCCGGCTCCTGGCTCGTCAGCGAAGACCCCCGACGCCTGTAAGACTTGTGCAGCCGCAGCCCTCGTGGCTAGGTAACTTCGGCATTTCGGTGCCTGCATAGCCTCCTTACTCTAGGGTCCTGAGTCCCTCGCTTCCGACTTGCCTTATCGGGTCCGCCCGAGACCACTAAACTTTCCGTGTCCTCGGACACTTGTTTTAATTGTGCACTTGAAGTATTTTCCTAAGAGATTTGGTTTGTGCTTAGTACCCTGTCCTCATAAAGAGTACAGGGCTGTTGTGAATCTTAATAAATATCCTGTTTATTTTCATAACACTTGTGTGGTGTCCTTTCACTTGGTGTTCAAGGGGTACATGTGTGGTAAACAGCTGGCTTAACACGCCCTCTAGAGTCTTTAGCCTTAGACTGCTCGTATCCACGCTACTAGGATAGCTGGTCTATAGGTTGACTTACAACCAAACACCATAAGGGTCGTTGGAACGATACATAGCGGTCGCTAGAATAGCGAACGCTGCATATCGGGCCAACTTCTCACATTGGTGAGCAGCGGTTGGGATTTGAGCTTGCTGTTGTTTTACCACACGTATCCTAAGAATATCTTGTTGAAAGATCACATAAGTACTGTTAGTACATATAACTAAAGCTTAGAATACTCTGAGTTCTACTGAACCAGCTGTTGTAGCTCCTCAAGGCGTAGCACACCTTGGCTGCAACTCTTAGCAAGGGAACAGTAGGTAAACACATAGTGTAGGTAGGTGCACCACTTACACCACACTAGAAACAGTATGTCGGACAAAGGAGGAAACTCTGAGTCTCCCCTTGTGTCAGTTGACCCTCCACAGGTCATCCCTTCAAGATATACTGTGCTGAGCTTCAAGGAGTTAAGACAAGTGTGTCACTCCAGGAAGATCAAGCAGGGGTCTAACCCCACAACGTCCTTTCTGATTGGTCTCTTGGAGACTTATGATGCCAGAAAAGCTGAGACCCTTCCCAGCTCTTCTAATCCAGAAAGAGACATGCCTCCCCTCGAGGGAACCAGAGACGATCCTGACCTCATCCACCTCGCAACTGAGAACGAAGATGTGGAGGATGATGAGGATGAGGATCCCTCTGGGGATGAGGCAGATAAGGGACAGGTAGAAGTCGTTAGACTAAGCAGGTCCAACTTAAGCAAACATGACAGTGGTACTGGGAGACCCCTGGGGCCACTATCAGGTCAGCTTAACATTGGGAATGGACGAGCCCGATCTCTGTCAAGAGACTCTGGCAGATCCCTTCAAACCAATGGCTCTCACAACTCTTCTCAAAGAGGGATGACGTCCCCTCAGAGGAGAGTGTACGAAGCTAAGGAAAGGGCAGCTAATCTGAGGATTGAAAGGGAAGAACTTGCCCTGGCCAAAGAGAGGCTTGCCTTTGCTAGAGAGCAACAGTTAAGTGGGGCAGTCCCCACTGGTGGCAGCATTATACCTAGCAATAGGGAAAGGAGTTTTGATACGAAACACCTTGGTAAGATAGTGCCCCCCTTTAAACAAGGGGACGACATCCACAAATGGATTACTGCTTTGGAGAGGGCCTGCACTGTGCAAGGTGTTCCCCAGAGTCAGTGGGCAGCTATCTTGTGGCTCTCCTTTGAAGGTAAAGGAAGAGACAAGCTCCTCACCACAAGGGTAGAGGATGCTAATAATTACCACGTCTTGAAGAATACACTCGTCGAAGGGTTTGGCCTAACCACGGAGCAGTACAGGGTGCTGTTCCGGGATACCCAGAAGACGCAGTCTCAAGACTGGTCTGACTTTGTCGATTGTGCCACTAAGGCTTTTGAGGGCTGGTTGCTGGGCAGTAAGGTTACTGATTACCAAGGATTGTATAATTTGATGATGAGAGAACACATTTTAAACAATTGTCAGAACCAGTTGTTGCATCAGCATCTTGTCGACTCGGATCTGACCTCTCCCCAAGAATTGGGAAAGAAGGCAGACAGATGGGTTCGTACAAGAGTTAAACAGAACCAGGGCCAGAATCAAGGTGGTCAGAAGAAAGCAGACCAGAAGGGTAAAGATTCTAAGGGGGAACAAAATGACCAGAAGTCTTCGACAGGTCCCCAACAACCCAAAGAGGGTGGGGGTCAGGCTCCCCAAAAGAAGAAAGAAGGCCAATCCAAAAGATGGTGCCAGTACTGCAAAAGTAAATCTCACTGGTTTAGTGAGTGCACCAAGAAAGGAGGAGGGCAGACTCCTGCCACTGCAGCCCCTAAGGCACCTGTGCCCCCTAGTACAGCCAGCAGTGGTAGTGCACCTCCCAAGGGTTTAGTAGGGTTAACCCTGGGTTCTGAGGGGCGTGACAACTTAGTTGGCACACTCACTCAGGCTGTCCTTGTCAGTACAGGGGATGTGGATATGTCCCCTGACGTAAGTCCCAATACTTTGGGCAAATACAGACAGACGCCTTTCATAAATGGAAAAATGGCTCAGGCCTATAGGGACACTTGTGCCAGTGTCACCATGGTGACACCTAACTTTGTGGACCCTGGACAGATCATGCCAGGTACAGAATTCCTGGTGACCAATGCAAGCAATGTCACTACCAATCACAGTATGGCAATTGTAGCTTTCTCCTGGGGAGGGGTAACTGGCCAAAAGAAGGTTATAGTTAGTTCAGACCTCCCAGTGGATTGTTTGTTGGGCAATGATTTGGAGTCATCACAATGGTCAGAAGTGGAGCGCCGGACTCACATGGAAATGTTAGGCTTGCCAGCACATGTGTTCGCTGTGACCAGGTCACAGGTCAGGAAATGCCCCACTGAACAGGTGCTGGATCCTGGAACAACGGACCAGACACCTCCCAAGAAAAAGAGCGGTAGGGTTAAGGCTGCGCCTTCCCCCTTGCCCCAGGTCGTGGATCAAGTCTCAGAGGAGGCTGACCTACAGGAATTGAGGGAAACTGAGCCTAGGGAGTTC
The DNA here is from genome assembly GCF_964263255.1 of Lissotriton vulgaris. Classification (NCBI taxonomy): domain Eukaryota; kingdom Metazoa; phylum Chordata; class Amphibia; order Caudata; family Salamandridae; genus Lissotriton; species Lissotriton vulgaris. The sequence goes on from NW_028245672.1 coordinate 101,951, forward strand.
GAACTTGATCAAGTTGAATTCTTGGGTTCAGGGGGACCCTCAAGGGAAGACCTGGGGAAGGACCAGTTAGACTGCCCTTCTCTTGAACCCCTCAGACAGCAGGCTGCTGCTGAAGCTGCTGGGAACGCCACAGGTACCCACAAGGTATACTGGGAAGATGGACTCCTGTACACTGAGTCAAGAGACCCCAAGCCTGGCATGACCAGGAGGCTGGTTGTACCCTTGTCTCAGCGTGGTTTCCTACTTACCTTGGCCCACGAGATTCCCTTAGCAGGTCACTTAGGCCAGACGAAAACGTGGGACAGGCTTGTCTCACACTTTCACTGGCCTCATATGAACGAAGATACCAAGAAGTTTTGCCGCTCCTGTGTCACTTGCCAAGCCAGTGGTAAGTCAGGTGGCACGACAAAGGCCCCCCTTATACGAATGCCTGTGGTGGGGTGCCCTTTGAACGGGTGGGGATCGACATCGTCGGTCCCATGGAACCACCAACAGCATCAGGGCACAAGTTTATACTGGTGGTAGTGGATCATGCCACCAGGTATCCTGAAGCTATTTCCCTTAGGACCACTACAGCACCTGTTGTGGCAAGAGCCCTAGTTGGAGTATTCTCCAGAGTGGGCTTCCCTAAGGAGGTCGTCTCCGACAGAGGTGCAAACTTTATGTCGAGCTACTTAACTGCTATTGGAAGGAATGTGGTGTCAACTACAAGTTCACTACACCCTATCATCCACAATGCAATGGGCTTGTTGAGAGATTCAACAGGACCCTTAAAGGGATGATTCATGGACTACCTGAAAAGCTTCGGCGTAGATGGGACGTCCTGATCCCCTGCCTTTTATTCGCTTACAGAGAAGTCCCACAGAAGGGGGTTGGCTACAGCCCTTTTGAACTTTTGTACAGGCATCCTGTGAGAGGACCCCTATGTTTGGTGAAGGAAGGATGGGAGAGACCTCTCAAAAAGCCTGCAGCCAACATAGTGGACTATGTGCTTGGCCTCCGCTCGCGGATGGCTGAATACATGGAGAAGGCATCTGAAAACCTTAAGGCCAGCCAAGAACTCCAAAAAGCTTGGCATGACCAAAAGGCTGTCTTGACTGTTTACCAGCCCGGACAGAAGGTGTGGGTGTTGGAGCCAGTGGCCCCAGCAGCACTCAAGGACAAATGGTCCGGGCCCTACACCATCCTGGAGAAAAAGGGAGAGGTCACCTACCTGGTCGACCTGGGAACTCCCCGGAGCCCCCACAGGGTGCTTCATGTCAACAGGCTCAAGGCATATGTCGACAGGAAGGACATGAGTTTGCTCATGGCCCTAGATGAGGGACAGGAAGAGGAGAGTGACCCTCTCCCCGACCTGCTCACTCAGAATCCTGACGATGGATCGGTCGATGGTGTTGTCTTTTGTGGCAGCCTCTCCGAACATCAACAGAAAGACTGTAAACAGGTTCTTCAGTCTTTCAGACATATGTTCTCTCTAACACCCAGTCAGACCGATTGGTGCACCCATGAGGTTGACACTGGTGACAGCTTGCCCGTCAAGAGTAAAATCTACCGGCAGCCTGATCACGTTAGAGACTGCATCAAGAGTGAAGTGCAGAAAATGTTGGAGCTGGGAGTCATTGAACCCTCGGATAGCCCTTGGGCTAGTCCCGTAGTTCTAGTGCCGAAACCTCACACCCAGGGTGGTAAGAGAGAGATGAGGTTTTGCGTAGACTACAGGGGTCTCAATGCAGTCACTAAGACTGACGCCCACCCGATACCAAGGGCAGACGAGCTTATCGATAGATTGACTTCGGCCAACTACCTAAGTACGTTTGACCTGACAGCTGGGTATTGGCAAATCAGGTTAGCTGAGGACGCCAAGCCTAAGACCGCATTTTCTACCCCTGGTGGGCATTATCAGTTCGTGGTGATGCCCTTTGGTCTGAAAAATGCACCTGCCACCTTCCAAAGGTTGGTGAATCAAGTCCTTACTGGGCTGGATGACTTCTGTGCGGCGTATCTAGACGATATTGCTGTCTTTAGCTCCACCTGGGAGGATCACCTGGTCCACCTGCGGAAAGCGTTAGAGGCTCTGCAAGCGGCAGGCCTCACTATCAAGGCCACCAAGTGCCAGATAGGGCAGACACAGGTTGTATACTTGGGCCACCTTGTAGGTGGAAGCCAGGTTCAGCCACTGGAGAGCAAAATACAGTCAATCAGGGACTGGGCTCCTCCAACCACCCAGACTCAGGTTCGAGCTTTCTTGGGCCTGACTGGTTACTACCGAAAGTTTGTCAGGAACTATGGTTCCATCGTGACACCATTAAATGAACTGACAAGTAAGAAAATGCCAAAAAAAGGTTCAGTGGACAGCGAGCTGTCAAAAAGCATTTGATGACCTAAAGCAGGCCATGTGCACGGCGCCTATCCTTAAGAGTCCGGACTACTCCAAACCATTCATTGTCCAAACAGATGCTTCTGAGTTGGGTGTGGGAGCTGTTCTTTCTCAACTGAATTTTGATGGTCAAGACCAGCCCATTGCTTTTATAAGCAGAAGGCTGACCCCTAGAGAGAAGAATTGGTCAGCTATTGAGAGGGAGGCCTTTGCTGTGGTTTGGGCCCTGAAGAAGCTGAGGCCATACTTGTTTGGCACTCACTTCAAGATTCAGACCGACCATAAGCCCCTCTTATGGCTAAATCAGATGAAGGGTGAAAACCCCAAACTGCTTAGGTGGTCCATTTCCCTACAGGGGATGGACTTTACAGTGGAACATAGACCTGGTACTGATCATGGCAATGCCGATGGGCTCTCCAGATATTTCCACTTAGAACAAGAAGACTCACCTGGTCAAGGTTAGCTTATTGTTCCGACGTTTGGGGGGGGGGTCATGTAGGAGAGTAGGGTCTGCAATCCTATGACCACCCAGATTTTTTGCTTTTGTTTCACTGGTTTACGACTTTCTCTGGCTGTGGGCCTGCCAATCAGACCCACAGCCTGGCTGTTCTCTTTCTAAATTACGATATGTACCCTAGGTGCATTTACCAATTGGTACTGGGCCACCTTATCAGACCCCGTAACGCAGGGCATAGGTGTACCCAGGGCCGCCAGGGGCTGCAGCATGTATTATGCCACCCCTGGCTGGCCTCCTAAATTTGACACAACTGGCTGCATGACAGCTGGGGCAAAGTCGTGTAATCACCCTTTGCTTTAGGTATAGTAGCTCTATATCTAACCATACAATGGACACCCGAGTTCCTATCAGTCACTCCTATGGCAGGCCTTAACAATCCTGAAGGCAGAGTGCGTGGGCTCGTGTGAACTAGGTTCTGGCCCGAGCCGAGCCCGGTTGCAGCTTGCGGAATCAAGATCCAATGGCTGTTCCATGATAACGCGTACCACATCGGTAACTTCGGTGTCGCGTTATCAAGGCATGTCGAGTAAGGTGTCATACGAATCGGGATGCTGCCCCCTCACCAATTCTGGCGACGAGGTTAGCATTCCGCCCTTCTAGAGGGACACGACATGTACGTAACTGTGAACCCCGGTTAAAGTTAACTAAAGCCTCAGCTCCACAAAATGGATGCTGCCACCACAGACACGAGTCTGACCTCCTGCTGCTGGGAGTCCTTCCAGCGAGGAGAGCCTGGACAAAGGGTTTCCTGTCGAGGGCGGTGTTCGCACCGTCCCAGACAGGGTTTGTGTATTCTGGGTAGGTAGGGCTTTTGCGAGAAGGTGACTGCGGAGTGGCACCCCGGTGCTCACTACGCATCTGCCGGTTAGAACCAGTTCCAGGGGCACCAGCCCTGGCCTGGGGAAAGTCCGGCAGGGGAGAGGGGTGTAACTACCCCCCTTCCTGGTCCCACCCTTAGGGCAGGACCTAGTCATGTACCCACCCCTTTCTTTAGAATAAAGGCCGGAGCGGGGACCCTTCCAAATTAGATCATCTTTGAATCAAGAACTACTTTCTACGAAAGGACATTCAAGACTCTTCTCAAGATTTCTCCCTTGTGACTAAGGAGTAGTCACCCTGCATCAGCGGGCACCACCTAAGAACTCTGCGGTTTGCTGTAAGTCCTTCCTCAAGGAATCTGACGGCCCAGCTCGACGAGAACCGGCTTCCCTGGCACCTCTGACCTCTACCCACGTCATCAGCTCAGCTGTGATCTGTGGGTGCGACGAGACCTCGAGGGACCGGCCATCATCAGAACCTGCACGCTCTTAACCAGCACGACCATCGAAGCAATTCTCTGGTGAGTGCTCTGGGGTCCGAGAAGCCCCGACCCTGAGCCGCTCCAGCACCGAAGTGCAGCCTCCCAGCATCTCCACGATCTGCGTGGGGCCCTTCTGCTCGCTGCTCAGCACGTTGTCTGGTCACTAGCCGCTGGCTTGTGCCCTTCCTTGACGACGACCGACAAACAACTCTGCTGGTCTGGTTGCTCCAGATCGGCCCTTGCTCCCTTTTCCGAGAGGAGCACCCCGGACCCTCCTGGTCCATTCAAGACGTCATCTTAGGCCTACCACGTGGCCCTGAGATCTGCCAAGGCTTGTTGCCCCAATCCTGGGCTCAGCGACGCCGACAGCATCATCCTTCGTGGGACAGCTCGCACCTCCATCCTGGTCGCCGACAACGCCTCCTGGTCCGTGAGACTGCAGAGCCTAGCGTCGCCCACTCACCTGGTCGAGGTGACGGCCAACCGGTGCCCTCCTGGTACCCTCTGACTACTGGCTAGTAGTACGAACTTGGTCCCCTCTGCTTTCAGGTGTCAACGATCTCTGATCCAGGCTTGGATCTCTACGAACTATTCATCACTGGTCGCCGGCCAGCAACTCCTTTTCTTCCGGCTCCTGGCTCGTCAGCGAAGACCCCCGACGCCTGTAAGACTTGTGCAGCCGCAGCCCTCATGGCTAGGTAACTTCGGCATTTCGGTGCCTGCATAGCCTCCTTACTCTAGGGTCCTGAGTCCCTCGCTTCCGACTTGCCTTATGAAAGTTTAGTGGTCCGCCCGAGACCACTAAACTTTCCGTGTCCTCGGACACTTGTTTTAATTGTGCACTTGAAGTATTTTCCTAAGAGATTTGGTTTGTGCTTAGTACCCTGTCCTCATAAAGAGTACAGGGCTGTTGTGAATCTTAATAAATATCCTGTTTATTTTCATAACCCTTGTGTGGTGTCCTTTCACTTGGTGTTCAAGGGGTACATGTGTGGTAAACAGCTGGCTTAACACGCCCTCTCGAGTCTTTAGCCTTAGACTGCTCGTATCCACGCTACTAGGATAGCTGGTCTATAGGTTGACTTACAACCAAACACCATAAGGGTCGTTGGAACGATACATAGCGGTCGCTAGAATAGCGAACGCTGCATATCGGGCCAACTTCTCACACCAAGTCATCTGAATTTTCCTCTTTCCACTTTTGATAGTTACTTCCCAAAGTGAGTGTCAATAAGAAAACCCTCTTACAGCACACAAGAGATCAGAAGTAAAGTAAAAAAATCAAGCCTTAACAAATAATATTTCCCAAGAATTGTCAGACTAGAAATGGGGAATCTGGCTAAGAACACAACCAATAAGACAGAAAAGTACAACAAAATGTGGCTACCCCTTCGTGAACATGGAAGAAAAAGGACAAAACCTGTCCGGTGGCATTAGAATCAGTGACATTTATCAACCATCATCAAAGGCGAGCAGACTCCCCCACAAGAGGAATGCTCTTCGAAGAGAGGCAAATACCGTAAAAACAAGCGTAAAGAGACTTTCAGCACTGGCCGAGCATGTACTTGGTTGCTGAAACCTATGAAATGTGAGTAACATCAGCTATACCTGGGGAGCACTGGGGCAACATGGTCAGTGTGCAAAACACACATAAAATCTGGGCTTCAACTCTAAAATTGCTGCACTGCCTACCTACGTCCACGAGGATTAGTTCATGCTTTAAAACTATATGAAAAAATTGAATAAAATTACTTTAAACGTAAATTCATGCTGCTGGGAAGGATAATTACGATAAATGTAGCGTTCATGGTCTACAACGGCAAATGGCAATAAAGAAGCTAAACAAAGAAAGGCTGTGTTTTGATTTTGTACAATCTCACATTGAGTGTGTAATTGTGATATTTGGTTATCTTTCCTTACAGTGGAGGATGGTTGTGCTTCGTTTTTTTTTAAAGTCCATTAGGATGGGGGGAGTTGGAATGTATGATGAGGATCAGAGAGATGTGATGAGAAGTTCTGGTAGGAGAGATTGTAAAATGACCTGAGGACTGCGGGAAAGGATGGCATTTTTCCATTTATTACATGTTTACTGGTTGCTCCATTGCCTTTTTGGCCTTGATAATTTTTTTTTTGAGATAGAGTGGCATGCAATCAAGTAACTAATAATAGCTGAGCCTGTGAACGAGACACTGAAATCTAGAGCCACATGCAGAGCTGTGGCTCAGCCCAAGGTTCACGGTGGGTCTCGGGCCAAATGCGAGCCGTGCGAAGCCTACATGCCATCTTTGTACGCACTATCACATCATTCTCAAAGCCCACATGGGTGCGAGTGGAAGTGCTGGTGAGCACCGCTGGCTATTTGCATTTCCAGAAAGAAAAAGACCTTCATTTGATGCATTTGATGCTACTCTTCTGTACCTTACAGTTTGCCCCCTTCATAGCCCGCTATATATTAGCTGTTGTATTATTCTCCTTTGACCCTTTTGTAGGGCAATAATTCATATTTGTTATGCTAATGTTGATGTCGATATTGCACTTATTATCTTCCTTCCATCTTTTTTGTAAAGCGCTCTGATATCCTTCGAAATCCACATTTTTAATTAAAGATGATTATAAATTATAATCCATTCGAGGCCAAACATGATATTTCTACTTGTTCTCAATCAAAAGGTATCACTTTTTAAATCAAATAAGGTAACCCAAGATTATCCTATGGGAGAGGTAGTAAAAACGAATTTTTGAGTTTTTTATTACTAGGACATGTAAAACTTAAAAACACATAATCTGATTTTTAAAAACAATGCACCCTGGCCTAGGGGCTGTTTAGGGCTTACTTTAGGGGTGGCCTATATGTATCAAAAAGGAAGGTTTAGATCTGGGAAAAAGTTTATTTTGCCATGTCAAAAAACGGCTGTTTAAAACTGCACACAGCTGCAATGCTAGGCCTGAAACACATTTTAAAAGGCTACTAAAGTGGGTGACACAAAAAGTGCTGCAGGCCCACTAATAGCATTTCATTTACAAGCCCTGGGTACGTGTATTACTACTTGAGTAGGGGCTTATAGGTAAATCAAATGTTTCAATTGGGAGTAAGTCAAGTTTACCATGTTTAAAGGAGAGAACACAAGCACTTTAGCAGTGCTAAAGTGCACAGAGTCATAAAAGGCGAGGGAAACAGGTTCATAAAACAGGAGGCGTAAAGGCAAAACGTTTGTGAGTGACCTTGCAGAAAGGGCTAGGTCCAACACTTTACATGACATCTGTCATGCCTCTTTGTTCACTAATGTTTCTGTTCGAAAACTATCCCTTTTAATAAGTACTTCTGAGTGCAGTGCTATAATGTGACGTATTAATGTCAAACCTTGCACATGTTAAAAAAAGACACTTTTTAGTATTTTGAAGAGACTTTATCATATTTTACGTGATGTTTGATCGTTGATTTACATAGCGAATATTTTTCAGGGTTCGGGCGGTGCTCAGGCTCTAAAAGCCCAGTTAAACCTTTGGTTTGGCTCTTCCCCAAGCTCTCCCTGTTAATTCGTTGGCTCGCGCACCTCTACATTTCACTTGCTTGCTTTTTTCCTCCTCTACCTCTCGCTTCACCGCTCTCTCTTCTGCCCTCTCTTTCTTTTGCTCCATTACTTTTTCCTTATCCTCTCCCTCCCACCCCACTCTCTGTTTTTACATCATTTTCAAAGCCCCACTAGGTGTGTGCTAGAAGAGGGGATGGCCAGTTTATTGGGCTTTTACCTTTATTTATTTATTTATAACGTTTTATAGCGCGCAAACAAGATTTTAGCTTACAATTTTCAAAATGTCACTTTTAGAAAGTTTGCCATTTTCTTTCCCTAAACTTTCTGAGGCCTTCTATGAGATTACAGCAGCATGGGCCTGTTATTTGCTCCCCCATCAGGAATGAGTATTGGGCCCAGACAGACAGCAATAGAACATGGGTGTGGCTGGGAGAGGCAAATCCTGCCAGAATGAGGTGGGTAGAGCTGTTCCCGGCCTCACATGCATTTAAAAAGGCTGCTTTCAGTACTCTCACAAAGGAACCTGACACCAGCTTTTTGTCATCCTGAACCTCTTGGAGCCTGGGCATGGAAAGAAATGAACTCTCTAGAATCAGATGTGGGGGTGGACTAGATGTTTCCCGCACTTTAAAGGGTGGCCCAAGATATAAATATTGGACCTTCTGAGCCACTCTTCAGTACACTCTTGGAACTTCTGCAATTTTTATATAGCGCAAACTCGAAACGAAGGTATTGGATTACTTTACATGAGCACTACATACATTACACAAGGTCATATTCATTGTTTATTGGCGATTAATTGATTTGCACAGGAAATTTAGACGAAGCTTGAACCTGCTTCCCCAGTTCCAAAACCGGCAGCTCTGGCTGTAACGTCACATCCTGGATAAAGGGTGAGCGCTAGGCAAAAGCCACATGAAAGCTCAACTTGTTATTGGCTTATGGTTCCAGCAGGACCTCGAGCTCATCCAGAGCCAGGCTTTAGGCTCAATCTTTACTCAAGCTTTGGGTGTCTCGTCCACCTCTAGTGAAGAGTGCAAAAAAGCAGAAAAAGAAAGAAACAGACGAAAGCGTGAGAAAAAGAAGAGGAAGAGAGACAGAAAAACTGAGCAGCAGGGAGGGAGAGATAGTGAAAGACTGGAAGAAGGAGAGATAGTGAAAAACAGGAAGAGGGAGAAAGACAAGGATGGAGGAAGAATGGATGAAAGTTAAAGAGCATTTGTACAATATTTGTTTAGCCATCTCACTTCAAGTTTTGGGTCTTAGAGCCAAGTCTGGACCCTCGCTGGGCTCAAGCCTGGCAGTTTCCATGAATTCACTGGCTAGCCCACCTACAATTCAACCGTTCCACCCATCACTTTTCTGTATATTTAAGTGAGACACTTGAAGTACAAAGTGTATGCCGAGAAGTAGATCCTTTCCCTCACTCTTGCATGGACTCAAGCTGCACCTCACTTACGAGGCCCAAGGAAGCCACACCGTTCCGGTGTTGCTAGTGTTCCTATCTAGGGGGCCCGTAGCCTGGCAGTTTCAGCTGGACTGTTTCAGCTGGAAGTAGACTCAAGAAACAGTTTTTCATATGACTGGTTCTTGTCAAGGGAGGCAGAGAGGGTGGAAAATCTGAAGGACTGGTTTGCAGCCCAAGCAATCAATATTTCCTGAGATACATTTATTTAAACAGTCCTCCCACAACTTTTCTTTTTTTCCATGGGAACTGCCCATCAGCATAAGCTGTGGATAGCACGGGAGTAAACGAATGAGCATGTTGTAACTGTACAGTTATGATGACAAAGGGAAGAAATTATAACTGTTATATATTGATTGGTTTATATGTGGTTCATGTGTGTACAATCTAACACTTGCTATTGGAATTCACAAGTAGATACCAACATTTGTTGAAAGTGTAAGTAACCCTTTTGCTGCGACGGCTATTCCGCCGCAGTGCTAAGGGGCAGGGGGGCGCGCGGTGCTCCGATGCTGGTGACGGAACCGCTCCGTAACGCCCCTCGGGTGAGCTGTGCTTGTGACGGAACGGTTCCGTCACGGCCCCGCCCGCTCAATAGAACGTGCCGCGCAGGCGAGCGGGCCGTGTCTGAACCGTTCCGTCACCAGCACAGCCCACCCTAGGGGCGTGACGGAAACGGTTCCGTCACCAGCGTGGGGTTAATAAAATAACTAACTGTGGAGTAAACAATGTAAATGTTGAATATTGTTATGCTGATGCAGCTTCACGTGTACACCAGATCATGCAGTGATGGAATACTGTGCTTTTATGCATAGGAATTGTGGAGGGCAGAGAGGATAAACCCCCAGCCACCCCCAGATTTTGGAATGAGTGGATGAATGGGACAATATCCCTCCAGATTTTTAGGTGGAAATTGATTTTAAACCGTGGATGACCATCTCTCTGAAGCCATACTGCACATCACCTAATTATTTTTGAAGTGCTGTAACTGGAGTAAACTCTGTGGGATCTCAATGACCTCTCTGCTAAGTATTTAATTGCAGTCATTGAGGTGTTGAGCCTCTACTAAAATTATTTGGTTGTCAAGATAGGCAAGTCGGCAGAGTAAGGAAAGGCAGGAGATATAAGGGATAAATTACCCCCGCCATACATTATAAGAATATTGCAAGTCATCAAGGAGTTCCTAAACTGTATAGAGGCGCGAGGCTGAAGTCTGAGTTTGTTTAAAACAAAAAAGCTGGAGTAGCTCAGAATGTGTAGAAACATGCAGAAAGATTGTAGTTTTCCTCTAACTATCTAAAGAGTGTAAAAAAAAAACATGTTCTCTCGGGTTGTAATTCAGAAAAAAGAAAAGCAATGTTCCATTTTTATTGGTTTAAACAGCTGCTTCAGTTATGCTCCATGACTTGACCTGCCTTTCATCTCGGCTGCTGGCTGTGGCACCAGTCATTGTGGCATCAGTACTCAACTGCTATAACTTATAAGAGTCGAGTTCTGACGTCTTTTCTTTATAATCAGCGACTGGGTGTGTCACAAGTTGCCGATTATAAAGAAATTAGGCAATGGCGTTTATTACAGGGATTACAGAATCCTATGTATAATAGTATTATATGTTAATGTTACTTCTGGCTCAGCATACTTAAGAAAACAAGCATTGTTAAAGCTTCTAGGTCGTGCCTATGGGACCTATTGGCTTTGTCAAGAGACCAGGTGTGTAGGGGAGAGAGGGGCAGGGAAGCACAAAGTGAAACAGAGCAACACAGAGAGAGAGGGCATAAAGAAGCACATGTCTAGACTGAGCAACACAGATACGGGGGAGAAAACTAGAAAGCAAAAGAATCCTTAACTAAAAAGAAAACAAGAACACCAAAAGAAACGGGCATTGTAAGGACACCTTAATGTGTCCATGCTCCAAGGGAGGGACAAACTCAAAATGGGAAAGCAAACCCCACTCCATGAAATAAGAAAATGAGAGTGACAATGAGGCCAACCAACCAATGGTAAACAATAGGTGGGTTGTAAGCCCACTGTAAGCTAACAAAATGTCTTGAATCAGGCAGGACACTGGCTGTATTAGGCAAGACTTAAAATATTAGTTTAAGAGAGGCACAACACCTCAGATACTGCAGGTAAATAATTAGCAAAAACAAAGCAAGCCCCCACGAAGTTTGCTCCTGTAGCATGATTTCAGATACGCATGGTCTGTCACTGTGTTTGATCTTCACTGTCTGGAAACATTCCAAACAAAAAAGCACACCTTTAAATCTTTTGATATGACAGACTACCCACATATATATAACTATATTCCCAGTTTTCTTTAAGGTGTCATCAATGTATTCATTAAACTCTATATACTGTCTCTAATTGAATAATATGTTTTCATTAACTGAACACAAAGCACTGCCCTTCGGTGCAAAATGGGAGAGAGAAATGTGTAACCCTAAAGTCTCTGAACTGCATAATATGTAATCCTGGGCTCCAAACACGGCTTCCGGACTTGACCAAACTGTGTGATGCACTGCCATCACTTTACATCCCTTTGTATAATTTTCCTTAATCATGCAGTCCGGGGGCACATTGGTGTACTTCAGTACAGGATCTGCCCTCTACAAAAACCATCCTTGTATGTAATTAATATACAATAATCTTGCTTCACATTTAATAAAAATATAGATAGGCTAAGTATCATTTTAGAGAATATGTGAAACTGGCACATTTTGGGTAACTCATGGCAACCGCGTCAGGTCATGGGGTTATTCTTAAATGTTTAATTCTTTAAAAAAATCAATAAACGACACTCAATTTAATTAAGCGAACTTAATCGAGACACTGAGGAATGTTGAAATATATATATTTTTCATTACATCTTGTGATGGCTCGGCTCGTGCTTTGGCTGTTGGGGCTAAACCAGACTCCTTGCTCTGCATTCTCCCGTCGGTTGCTCGAGTCTACGCCCCAGCCGTAACCGTTAGATATTTGAGTGACCGCTGTTAGAAATAGCGAGCCTGAGTGTGCGGGCGCGCGCCCTGGAGGCGGGAAGGGGGAACACCTCTGTGGCGAGCTGCCGCGCACTGCTTTCCGTCGTGCCTCTCGTGCAGGCCCATTTAGCAGATTGGTAATTTATTAGACCGCCGGTGTTCTATAATCCGCTGCTCCCATGATTGAGCGCCCCCCCTGTCATTTTGCGCATGCGCACAACCATAACGCATGCGCAGTTCCATTTCTATGACGTGTGCACTACGTAGCCATATTTGGCTGCCTCCCGCTTTTCTGCACAGTTTGTCGCAGGCCAATCAGAACTCTGTATTAAAGTCCGTCCAATCAGCGGTTCCTAATATTTTGTATCAACATTATGTATCCATTTTTCGAATGATGTGCTGTATATAATAGCGTCACGTTCCAGAACATTTCCTTTTACTGCAGCTCCTCGGTGAGTACACTATTTGCTCCTTTACATATTTACTTTACTTCTCCCAGCGTCTTTTGCTTGATCGAACGTTGTATGCTGGCTTAATTGTTTTGGTTGTATGCGGGCTTCATTGTTTTTTTTATCGTATCCACGGTCGCGTTAATGGGTTTTGGCCATTACATGGGGGGGTGCCATGTGCGTGGCCCAGACCCGTTTAACGGACACGCGGTGGGGGAGGGGGTGCGGTTTATATTGTATGCTGGCTTCATTGTTTTTTTTATCGTATCCACGGTCGCGTTAATGGGTTTTGGCCATTACATGGGGGGGTGCCATGTGCGTGGCCCAGACCCGTTTAACGGACACGCGGTGGGGGAGGGGGTGCGGTTTATATTGTATGCTGGCTTCATTGTTTTTTTTATCGTATCCACGGTCGCGTTAATGGGTTTTGGCCATTACATGGGGGGGTGCCATGTGCGTGGCCCAGACCCGTTTAACGGACACGCGGTGGGGGAGGGGGTGCGGTTTATATTGTATGCTGGCTTCATTGTTTTTTTTATCGTATCCACGGTCGCGTTAATGGGTTTTGGCCATTACATGGGGGGGTGCCATGTGCGTGGCCCAGACCCGTTTAACGGACACGCGGTGGGGGAGGGGGTGCGGTTTATATTGTATGCTGGCTTCATTGTTTTTTTTATCGTATCCACGGTCGCGTTAATGGGTTTTGGCCATTACATGGGGGGGTGCCATGTGCGTGGCCCAGACCCGTTTAACGGACACGCGGTGGGGGAGGGGGTGCGGTTTATATTGTATGCTGGCTTCATTGTTTTTTTTATCGTATCCACGGTCGCGTTAATGGGTTTTGGCCATTACATGGGGGGGTGCCATGTGCGTGGCCCAGACCCGTTTAACGGACACGCGGTGGGGGAGGGGGTGCGGTTTTTATGTTTACAAGTCAACGTTTTATTGGATTTTTGGGTGCTTTCGGGGTGGCGCGTGTTTACCAACTTGGAGCTGATCATTGTGATGGTGTTGTGATTTTGTTTTAAATACAAAGATAGCTTAGGGCCACTACTCAAACTGAAGGTGCGTCATGTGAACGTTCGCGAGGTTGGCCAACCAGTTAAATGGCCCCACTCAAAAAATAGTTTAAAAGTATTTGTTATGTATGTCCCTTTTTGCAGAACGCTGAAAACTCTCCCCAGGAATGGGAACAACACTGGCAGAATAACAAATATTCCTATAATTAAACCAAGTAATAGGCAACCATGCTACCTTTTTAATTCACTACTATTTATATATCTTTTCAGTCTTTGAGCAAACAGGTATTAACAGGCAACGGTGTGCAAAAATAGCAATTTTGAAAAAGAAAGCAGGAAATCACATCATTAATTGAATACCGTGATTGTTCGAACACTTTAAACACCGATAACAGTATTCGTAAGACTCGGCATTAGTCCTCGCTGCAGCAGCGTCGTGTGCTCAGTTCAGCTTCGCACCACTATTTATTGCAATTAGACAAATTAGCGGCGTAAGCCTCGATGGGGATGCATTTCGACTGTGGGTATTCCCACTAGAAATGTTGGAAAATATGACATACTGTTTATATTCGTCCCGCTTTTGCTCTCCGCTCGCATTATGAAGCTGCTCCCCACATTCAAGTGCTCAGAGGAAGGGAGGCAGGGCTGTTCTGGATTGGAAACTGCAGTAATTTCTGAAATGGCTAACACAACACGATTAAAACCAAATAAAAAGGGTAGGGTGTGTTTTTCTATTTATTTAAGCGACATGCAGAGCCTGTGACTGATAACAAGTAAAGGTGAAAAATAATAAATAACCTAATAGAGCCAACCTATCCAAGTTTAAGGCGGATCGGATGGGATTTTTGGTGCGCATGGAGAATTGGGGTGTTTTCGGGGGGCGCGTGTTTAGGTGAAAAGTCGTTCCCGTTCCAGTGGATGGATTGGGTTGATTTTTGGTGACAATTTAGGGAATCACTGGAACTAGTGTCCCGCCAAGTTTGAAGCGGATCGGAGTAGTGGGAGCATTTTTTGTGCGGAGTTGCGAATTGCCATCTTATCCAATGGGATTTTTGGTGCGCATGGAGAAGTGATTTTGGGGGTGTTGTAGTTGGGCTACAGGGACGTGGGTTGGGTGAGCTGTAGGGAGAGAGGATTGGCGAGTGTGCCTAATTTTTGCGTTGAAGGGAAGCGTGTTTTTGTGCAACGTGGAGTTTGCAAAAAGGTGTGCTTTGTATTTCGGCCTGTGTCTAGGCCGCCATTTGAGGGTCTTCCAGCTAGTCCTTAGCAGGTTTCACGCGATGGGCTGAGAGTCGGGATTGTGAACATTTGGGGAAATTGGTCTGGAGTAAGTTGGTGTAGTGGAAGAGGTGTTTTTGTGCTTGTTTGTGAGGCCTGATTTGTGGCCTACTTGTTTTTGAGATATTTGCGTGTTTTGAGTGCGCGATTTAAGGGTGTGTTAGGTACTTGAGAGTGGATTTTGTGAGGTGGGTTGATAATTTGGGATGTTATTGGTTGGTGGTATGTGTTTGGAAGGGAATTGCTGGCTGGAAGGGGTTATTGCGGCCTAGTGTGTAATTGCGTTTAGGCACGATCTGAGGTTTTTGCAGTTTGTGAATGTTGTTAATTTCACGTGCCAGATTGGAGTGTGTTCCAGCTATTTGCGAGCAGAGTGACGGTGCTGGGATGACACTTGGGAATGTCTAGTTTGCAACAAAAGTGGTTTGAGGAAAATTGATGGATGGGAAGGTGTGTTGTGGGCCTACTTTCGAAGTGCGTTTTGCGTGATTTGGCTGTTTGACGCTGGTGAAAGTCCGAAGTCGCGGTTTTCCAAGGTGCGATTTCAGTGACTCCTAGGTGTTTTGCGCATTTCATCGGCTGGCATGTGCGTGGCGGTGGGGGAGGGGGTGCGCCCAAAAAAAAAAAAGAATGAAATAAAAATACATTAATGCTCATTTACACACTGTTGATTATAACCATCAGTTGGTTACCATTGATTTTGTTTATCAGGTAGCCGGCTTTTTGGGGATAAAATCTTCTCCCTTTATGGAAGCTTAGAATATAACTTACCTGTATACTTATCTGGTGCACTATTTTTTTTGTGGGGGGTATGCAAACATTCCCTGGGGGCTGAGCTTTCAACATTAGGCAGAGCGGGGCTCCAGGGCCACACGTGCTTGTTACTGGCACCCAATAATGTGTTTTTATTTCCAATGTGGTTAGAAAGCAATGCTCTGAGTTCTTGATCAATGTGCAATCCCTCGTGTTTCCTCTTATTTCTCATTGTTACTTTGCATTTAATGGTCATGCTTTCATTCTTGTTCCACCACGTTTCTTGTATTTTAGTGTGTAGCCTACCTTCTTTTCACCATCACCTAAATGTCCATTGCAACCAACCGATTCTTCAATTTAATTTTGGTGTTATGTTTTTTTCCTTTCTGTCTTAAAATTTGGTGAAACCCTTGGTGTATACATTTGTTGGTGAGCATGACACCATTATTGTACAAATTGTTCTTAATAGTTTTAATAATTTATTTCCCCACTACTTTTCCTAGGTCGCACTCTCCCCTCTGCGTCTGAGGGCCATTGTTTCCTTCGCTTCTGTGACACTCCACTGTGTAGTCCAACCCTGCATTCCTTGAACTTCTACTGTCTCCTGCTACTCACCTCAGCTTTCTTTAAAGTTGGTGAATATTTTTTGCCCTTCCGTTTACAAAGTTCATGAAACCTCAATGTTTGTTTAAGTGATTTTGATGCATGAGTACTTCACAAACACCGTCATTTTCCAGCGTGTACTGATTAAATGTTCATTGTAACGAATCATCATTTTTCAAAACTTTCTCCAACTTTGCCTAGGTCGCAGTCACAGCCCTGCTTAGTCTTCAGTCCAAGTCTTGCTTTGGGTCTCTTCCACTTCAGTCTGTAGTCCATCCCTTGTTTATTTCCAGACTTGCCTGTCTACTGCAACCCACTATTGTGTTTCTTATACTTGGTGAGTGTTGTTGTCACTGCCCTGTGAGCATGCAATTCCAACCCATTGTTTTAACAAGTCTTCAGAGTCTTGATTTTCAAAGTATTCTTAGGCGTTACACTGATTGTCATGACAGGTTGAATCAAGTGTGTTCATGTACTTTTTTTGCCCGTCCTGTCCTTAAGTCTTGATTTCTAAATGTTTGATCAAGTTTTTGTGAGCCATCATTTTCAGAGTACGTTCTTGCTTCTCCCTGAACGTCATTACGCCAGCAAAGTTACTCACTACTCCAGAAGTATGCAGTCTTTCCAATGCTAGTCTTGTCCATAGAGGTTTCCTGAAAGTGAACAATGTTCTCCCCATTAAAATTAATATATAATTAGTTATTTGAGGATTCCTTGTATGTGTCACCTAATTTTGGCCCTGCGAAGCACATACATTCTCATTATATGTTTAATGTTTTAGAAATTCCTTTTGAGTAATTGCGGATGACCTCAATAGATGTACGTTATTTTCATCTCTAACTCATTTTAGTATCTTGTGTTTTATTGCAATGTCAGGTTCCAGTTCTGAATATGCCATGTTTCCCTTCTTGATGATTGTTTCTAAGCCTTAGTATTGTTGTGATCAAGTAAATGTATGACATCTTTTGTTCCTATCTAATTTTCCCAATTTGCTTGTATTTTATTTCTATCAATACTTTAGTCTCAGTGGGAATATAAATGGATCCCTGCAAGTTCAATTACCTTCTGGCTTATTTGAGTCGTAATGAGTATCCCGTTGGCTTGACCAAAATGGAGAAGAAAACATTGCGCCGAATGTCCAGAAACTACACAGTCCAAGGTATTACTTTTTTACTTGCTAATCTTATTTTGCCATGTTTTGTCTGCATGTTTTGCATCGACTCTCGATGTGTTGTAGTGTTAATTTGATTTGGCTATTTATAGGAAATGTTTCCTCTTTTTTGTCGATAGATGGAGATTTGTTCTATACATTTAAAGATGAGAAGAGGAAAGTTGTTGTTGGTGTTGAAGCTGCTCGAAAAATATTTCATGAATTTCATTCGTCGACGTTTGGAGGGCATTCCGGGATTAATAAAACGCAGAGAAGCATAGGAGCCCGTTTTTTTTGGCCCGATATGACTATTCATATTAAAGACTGGGTGAGTCATAATGTCGTTTGCCTTGGTGATCGTAAACCATTCACATGGTTCTGTAGTCATTGAAATGTATCTTATGTTACTTGTATTTGGTTACATTTTTGATTTTGTGTACAATCATCCATTATTTTCATTAGGGTTTTGCAATTGTCTTTGCAGATTAAACATTGTGATGCTTGTCAAAAGGAACAGCCATCTCTCAAGAAGTGCCCAGAGTTACAACCAATTAAAGTATGTTTTAAATTGTCATACATTTTTTTGAAGGCCTGTCAGCCGATTCTTTCTTCTCGAAGTTCCGTATTCTATAGTTCTTGCATTGTGGTTATTTATAGGTTGGCCGTGCTTGGGAGCTAATAGGCGTGGATTTGATGGGACCCTTACCTACAACTGCTGCAGGCTACAGATATATTTTCACTGCAACCGATTACTTTTCCAAGTGGGTAGAGGCATTTCCTTTAAAACAGAAGAATGCATCTGAGGTATCTGCGAGATTTGTGGAATTGTTTCTCCGCCATGGTTGTCCGAAAAAGATCCTCTCTGATCAAGGGCGGGAGTTTTTGAATGCAGTGAGTGAACTACCTTTTGCTGCCGTTGTTATGTTTTAATATTCTTTATTTTTCCTCTTTTGAAAAGTATAATCAATCTTTCTTTCATCATTCATCTTTGTACGTTGTGTTTCATTTCTTTTGCCGAATGGTTTTTTTTTTTTTTTTTTAGGTGAACAATAAATTATTTGAGTTGTTAAACATCAAACGTGCTGTCAGTTCAGCCTATCATCCTCAGACAAATGGCTTAGATGAGCGTACAAATGCTAACATTAAAAGGTAAGGTGTGTTATTGTGATTAGTGCATAAGTTAATGTCATGTTTCTTTTGGGCTCATTTTTCAATGTTTAATCGATTGTTTTTCTTAAACGCATATGTAAGTTAAAATCAATGTTCGTTAATAATCCGTTCTTTCGAAAAGTTACATTCTACCTCTTTTTTACCTTCTACAGCGCTTTGGCAAAGTATGTGAATGAGCATCAGACTGATTGGGATCTTTATTTAGACCATGTTTTGTTTGCTTTACGCTCAAAGCCGCATTCTACCACAAAATTTTCCCCGTTTCTACTCTACATGGGCCGTGAACCAACATTCCCATGTGAGCTGGGTAATAAACTGGTATGAGACTTTGAATACATTACCTAAGATTAGTCTTTTTAAAATGTTATGTGCCCTATATTCTACATGCACTTTTCTATTATTTCGTTGACATACCAATTCAGGATTAGTTAAGTCTTATGACATATTTTTCTTTCAAGACTTATCCGAGTTTTCAAGAAGTAACAAAAAAATGTTGCTTTTTATGTTTCCTTTATTAGCTGCAGTTTGTAAAACCATCGCAAAGCGATTATCCCGTAATTCTTGCAGAAATGAAAAATAGAGCAGCAGAGTTGCATGAGCAGGCGAAGCAGAATATAGCGCTTGGCCAGGAAAGGCAAAAAATTCAATATAAAAAAAGACTTTGCAAGAGATATAATCCATACAGCTTCAAGGAAGGAGAGTTTGTGCTTTTGCAAAATAGTAGGCGAAACACGAGAAAAGGCGGTTCTTTGGAGACTAGATTCTCAGGACCCTACTCTGTTGCAGAAATTAAAGGGAAGCGTGTAAAGCTAATAAATGATCGAAACAAATTATTAAGTAGAACATGTAATTTGGACATGTTAAGGCCGTACAATGCTAGCGATCCAGGTAATTTCTGGTTTATTACCTTTTTATCCATGACATGTTCATGTTACCTCTGCAGCCTCTTTCCTTCTTTCTATAATTGTTTTCAACGTTGTTGTTCTCCACATGAACCTTTCAAAAGCCCACTCCTCGATGTTCCTGAGCAATTGTTATTACTGTTATTTGGCCAGGATATATTTTATGGTAGTTTCTCGGTTGATCTAACTTGTTAATAAATTAAATTTTTGTACATGTTTGCAGGCAAAAGAAATAGTGATACTTTGTCTTCTGTGGCACCTTCATGTGCTACACCTCTTCCACTGTCACCATCACGTCTTCCCGAATTTCAGATGTCATCGTCACCAAGTCACCTTTCATCATCTCCAGCACGGTTCGCCTTGTCTCCGGCACGGCTCACCCCATCTCCAGCAGCCCTCGCACCAAGTGTAGGCCACATGTTACTCTCAAGAGCTCAGGTTGAAGTTTCCCCATCACGGCTTATACCCCCCCCATTTTCTGACTCTGTGCTCCAGAAAAAAGTTTCCGATGTGTGTGCCTTGTCTCCGGCACGTGTCGCCCCATCTCCAGCAGGCCTCGCACCAAGTGCAGGTCATATGTCACTCTCAACAGCTCAGGTCGAAGTTTCCCCATCACGGCGGATTTCCCCCCCAATTTCTGAGTCTGTGGTCAAGAAAAAAGTGTCAGATGTGTGGAAGAAACCTCAGACTGGAAGGCTGGAAGCAGTAGTTTCTAATTTTAAGTTATATGATTCTTCGTTTTGCACCTTGAAAGACAAAGAATGGATATGTGATGAGGTAGGTGTACTTGCAATTCTATTTTATTGTACGTATTGTTTCGTTTTAATGCTTTTCATGTTGTTCCTAGGAGTAACGCTCAGATTCTCCCTTATTGTAATTCTTTTCCAGGTAATCGATGCTTATCTGTCCACAATCTGTTTGATCCGACCAAAGGTATTTAACTTTTGAATGACAAGTCATAGGTCTACTTTTCATTGTTAATACCCATGAAATTTCACTTTATGATGTATATTTCATTCCCTAATACTTAGTTTGTTATATTTAGTGTTTATTGATGTCTGCCACAGTGGCTTCCTGTGTATTCAGTGGCAATTACCCTTCATCTTCTTGCCGGGTAAATATTGTTGTTTTCCTCAATGCTATTATTTGATTTATCTTAGTTTTTGTGGTGGTCCAATCGTTTCTGAATTCTAATGTACTTCAAACTTTCTTAATATAGCTTAATATAGCTTCATGTTAGCTATTGCAAGTCTCCGTTTTTGGGGTTGCCCTTTTGGGGGTAATCTTTGTTAAAATTTCATTCAATTGTCAACCGCATGATCTGTTATGGTTACTTGCTTTACTTTGTTTGTTGTATCTGACTTCCATCATTTTTCCTTTTTGTTTCCCATTGCATAGCTTCCTATTTTTGAAAATGAGACTATCCTCTGTCCAACCAATACCGGAATGCATTGGATACTATTGGTGAGTGTCAACTTTCATTAGTTATATACATTAATTTCACATGTAAGTTTTCTCACCCTCCATGTTTGCTACCAAAATATTATTCCTTAGTTTGCAGTTTCTGTCCACATGTTTCGATGATGCAAATGTATGTTAACATGGAATGTATCCAATATTGATTGGGAATCTTATCCTTTCCGTTGCAGATAGTGAAACCTTTGGCCAAATGTTTATTACTATACGACTCATTGGTCGGCGATGCTGTCAAGTACCAGAAGTGTTTAACTAATTGGAGGTACCACTCTACTTTCAATCTATCTAAAATGTCTGTAATCTGCAAAACTGTGTCCTTTTTAGACTGCAGATATATGGATAGTCCAAGTGTACGTTTTGTTCATTTCCTTTGTGTTAGTTTCCTTTTCTGGAGGGACAAATATGAAACATAACTGTCCCTATGTTTCTTAAGGGCTTTCCTACAGGCAATCGGTTATCAAGACAATGAGCATTGGCAGTTAGTGGTAGAAAGTAACGTCAAGCAACAAGACAGCTACAATTGTGGTGTTTTTTGCATGCTGGTAATTTCTCTATATTATTGCAATTTTCTGTTACATTCGTGGTTTGTTTACTGATGACCAGTGTAAGGTGGGTGGTTTGTGGGAGCCTACGTTTTGGCCTTAAGAACATTAACTCGAAAGGAAACTGATCTTTGCAGTTTTTGTAAAAAATAAAATATACAACCTTGTTGTTAACAAAGATAATGTTCTCTACATTTGGTTAGTAGTGTCACTTTATATTTTTTTATGGTCTTCTTAGTTTGCTGAATTCTACGTGGCTGGTTTCCCCGTTCCACAGCAAGACATAATCAATGACTCCTTTCTATCGGAATACAGATTGTTCATAGCAATGAAGCTCATGAAGTTTTCAGGTTAGAGTGTATTTTATTGCCACATTTGATATCACAATGCAAGTCCTTGACTGTACATTTTTGTAGTTATTAGTGGTTCTTCCAATTTGTCATTAAAGCTCTAATCGATAGCTGCTTATATTTTGCATTGGTAAATTTATTCTCGTTTATGTGAAAAACGTAATCTTAAAATGTTTACACTTTCTCCAGTTGATGCTAAAATTGCCTTCATGTTTGTTTCTCTTTACAAATTTAGATTCCGTCCAAGATGTCTGTGGTGAATGTAGTTGTACGTCTTCAAGTCTTCAATCTCAGAGTAGTGTCCTTTGCCACGATTGCTTTAGGTGGATACATCTTCGGTGCATAAAAAATGACCCCTCTGCATTGCATCCTTCTCAAGGCTTCCTTTGTAGCAAATGTTTGTAAGAAAGTCCGCTAATAATGTTATTTATCAACTATTTGCAAGTCGGCTGTACATCACCATGTTCTGTAAACTCATGTTCTTTCATATTATCACGGGTAAGAAAGTGGCCTCTTTTCTCAAAGTTTTTGGCCATATCTTATCGTTTCATCTTAAAGCCATGATTGCAAAATGCAGACAATGTATACCATTGTATTTGCTATTACGAATGTACAAAAAAAGTCCGGTCGGAATCCAAAATGCAAACGTTAAAATCGGCCCTTATTGAGAGAATGAACTGTAGCCATGTATTTGTCAACTAACCTATGTCAATCACTCATATGTAGCTTGCCTTATCTGCCTGTGGGCCTGTTGATGGCAGCGTGCTGTCCTGAATTCCCAGAAACCCACCATGCCCTTCCGGCAACATGTACAGACAGTTAATAATTACAATTTTAAGGTGCCGGTCTCTGTATGGTCGGCATACTAGTACAATGGAAGAGGTAGTCATTTTCTGTTTTCAACGTTTTTAATGTCTCTCCACTTGGCTCCTCCTTAAAACACACCTGTACAAGTCCCACTACTGGGTTAACGCAAACTTTGCCCTTTTAATATTTGTTTAAAATCCACACATCGACCACACTGCTCACTAAATCTAAATTCTATGCTTTGTAGTTTTGGGTTGTACTCTTCACATAGCTATAAGAAATTACAAAAGTCTAATGCACCTGTGCAAGACAATAATTTTTTTACCTGGGTCAAATACTAAAGTATGTTGTTAACGGAAATTAAAACACATATTGTGCTTTGCCTTACTCCCTGATCAGTGTCTCAACTTACATTTCAGAAACCACTCCTGGTTGGCCGTTTGTAAACCGTTGTCTGGAACATTCTACATGTTTTTGGGGCAACAACACCCCGCCAGCTAAATATCATAAAAATGTCTTTAAACCCCATCATTAATAAGATTGTTTGGTAGGCATCCTTCGATGGAAATGTTAAGCTCGAAATATTGGAATTCATTCGTTTTAATTTTCTGTTAAGGCAGATCCGAAATGTGCTATAAGGTCACATGTGTTGTAGTTACAAAAATAACTTCCCAAATAGAGTATCGTCTATAAAGCCTCAAAATCTGAAGGTAACGTTTGGGAAGATCTAGAAATGCGGGTCATTAAAATGTAATTGATAACATGACAATGACATTTAAGAAATCAAATCTTAGCCCCATTAACAGGTGTGAAATGCGAGCAAACGTCCATAGAGTAGACAAATGGCATCTTATTCTTCAGAATTGTAGTGCATATACAAGAATCACATTTTACTACAATGTCTTTGAAAGCGAAATAGGGTTAATGATACCGTTGGTACCCAAAAATAATGTGTGTAACTGCTAAGACATTACACATCAACAGTTTATTGGGGAGCCTTGCATGTTTGCTTTACAAACAAACGGAACATTTGTTTATAGATCTTTTTGATTTGTCCCTGTACTTTTATATTCTGTTTTCCAAAGTACGGGCCCCTACGTTGCCTGTAACTTTATCTTCTGCTTTCCCGAGTCCAGTCCCTTATAATTTCTTGAAACACTCGATAGATAACCACATGGTATCTTTAGCGGATTGTTTTTATAGTTACAGGCCCATTTTGTACCTGTACTTTCATTGTTCTAATTTCAAACTTATTTTCTAGTTTCCAAATTACAGGCCCCTCAATCCCGATACTTTGAGTAGGCC
>NW_028245673.1:0-89478 GCF_964263255.1 Lissotriton vulgaris
GTCAGGGTGTTTCTTTTTTTTTGTTTTTATTGAGATGGTTCTGAGTATCAAAAGAATTACATAGATCAACAGGATAAAATACGATAAAATCAGACATTGCAATTAATACATACATCTTACAAATCTTAACAATTGACTAATAAATGACACAAGACCGACTTCATTACACAAAGTTACACACAATGTTATGTAGGAGAATCATTCGACATCGGCTCTAGGTCTGCTTACTGTTATTCATCTGATTTCTCTCCAGTTTCTAAGAGGAGCCCAAATCTTTTTACCATAGTCTTTCCACCTTTTTCCTTTAAAGCTGTATAGGCATTCCTTTATATTATGAGTTCCCAGCAGCCTAGTTAACCACATCTGAAAGGTGGGAGCTACAGGATCTTTCCAGGCCGCCGCAATTAAAATTCTAAAAACAGCCACGGATAGAAAAATAAATGCTTCCGCTTCTTGCTCAATTTTGAGATTTTCATCCCTGCCGATCAAAACAGTAGTAGGGGATAGAGAAATCTGGTGCTCTAGCAGCCCCGATAAAAACCTTTCCATTTCTGTTAAAACTGGCATAAGATTCTGACAGGAGTAAAACATATGAGATAAATCTGCCGGGCCTTGGTTACACCTAGGACACCTATCGTTTTCTCTTTTACCCCAATTAAACAGCTTGGCGGGGGTATAGTACAAGTTAAAGACCATCTTATAGTGCTGTGCTTTTAAATTAGTTGCTCTTAATATTTTCTTATTCAGTGCAAGAACATAATCTATGTCTATATCTGGATCCCCAATTCTTTGAGCCCAGGCAGATTCCGTTTGTCCAATGTCATCTCCTAAACCCTGTAGAAGATAACTATACCCGATTTTAATCTTCTTGCCGCCATTCATTACATAATTCATAATCGGGTTTAGCTCCTGAATTGATACCCTAGGTCTAAGTGACTTCACTGTTTGCTCTAATTGTCTATATAAAAACCATTGGCTAGTAGGTATACCAAACTTTTGTTGAAGTAAGTCAAAATCCAATAGTTCATCCTTGCACATGACATCACCCAGACATCTAATACCCGACACCTTCCATGTCCTACTATTTCTGTTCTGTCCGAGATGCGAGAAAGGATTTGAACTCCAAAGATCTACTGTGCTATTAATCTTCGGGATCTTCAGAAATTTCAATATTGCCTTCCATGTGCCCCACGCACTTAATATTACTTTGCTTTTGCTCCTTTTAAAATACCTAGATTTTATTTTTCGTGTTAGGAGCCCCAGAGCCCTTTCTCCAACTAATAATTCATAAATTGTGGGTATTCTGTATGAACCAGGCGGCACCTCTATATCATCATATTTCAATAAGTGATTCATTTGCAACATTAGACAAGCCCAATGGTATAACCTCAAATTCGGTGCAGATAAGCCTCCTCCCTCCAATGGTGCAGAGAGTCGAGCCAATGATCTCTGAGTTTTTCCATATTGCCACACAAATTGTGAAAAAACAGCTTCAATTTTTTTCATCAAGCCCTCTTCTACAAGTAGCGGTATGGCACGAAATAGGTACAATAATTTCGGGAACATTGACATTTTCAATACATTCACCCTACCAATCAGAGATAAGTGTAAAACATCTATTCTTCTCAATTCTTTATCTATTGAGGTAAGCAAGGGTAGGTAATTTTCCTGTATAATTTTCCCCACATTTGCGTTAATTCTCACCCCAAGATATACCGCAGAGTCCACATACCTTTGGTCAATTTTGTGAATATTATTTGTGCCAATTCTTATTGTTTTTTCCGCATTGAGCTTATACCCAGAACGTAATCCAAACGCATGTGCCAGATGACTTAATTCCAGCATTGCCGTTTGTGGGTTAGTGGTGACAATTGCCAAATCATCCCCATACGCCAATAATTTGGTAGTATGACCATTAGTTATAACGGGGGATATTTTATCAGAGGCAAGAATTTTCCTGATTAAAGGATCAATGTAAAGTGAGAAAAGTATCGGGGAACAGGGGCATCCCTGGCGGGTACCTCTTCTAATCACCACCTCTTCCGACTGCAAGCCCATCGTTGTAATTCTGGCTACAGGATCCATATACATAGCCTTTATTGCTTTCCTGCATTTCTCTCCAAAGCCCCTTCTGGCCAAGACATCCCACATAAAATCCCAGACCTCGCGGTCGAAAGCCTTTTCGACATCTAAGAGGATCATGGCCATATCTCCCCCCGTAGCAGCCATTGCATCAAATAGCGAGATCGCACGCGCCGTGTGTTCCGTGGTAGCTCTCCCTGGGACAAACCCATGCTGCCACAGTGAGACAAGTTGGCCAATAATCCTCCCTAACCTTTTAGCCCATACCTTTGAATAAAGTTTAGCATCCGCATTTATCAGCGATATTGGCCAATATGAGCCGGGATTCTCCTCTGGTTTTCCCTTTTTATGGAATATTACGATGTTAGTTTGTTTCCAAGTATCAGGAATCTTCCCAGAGAAAATTATGCCGTTAAATAAGTCTTCGAGCAGAGGAAGAATTTCCTCCCCTAGAACCCTATAAACTTCTATTGGTATGCCATCTGGGCCTTCAGCTTTACCTACAGCTAGTTCATGTAATGCAATCTTTGTCTCCTCTACTGTTATATCTAAGTCCAACTGCTCCTTATCCTCCTTCTCTACCATTGGGCATGGTAGCCCGTACCCTGATCATACAGTTTCTGATAGAATTTCTGGAACACATCCATTATCGATTTCGGGTCCGTATATTCTACCCCATTATACTTGATCTTACCAATTTTATTTTTATTTGTATCTTGCCTAATGCGCAGAGCTAATGCTCTTCCGGCTTGTTCGCCTGTCTCATAACGCCTTGCTCGATGTGCTTGATATTCACTAATCTCCTTTTGCGTGATTACTTTTAAAATATCTCCCTTAATCATAGCCATAGTTCTAGCAGTTTCCCTACTATCCTTGCCTGAGACTATTTCCTCTATATGTCGTTTCTCAGACACTGCTAGTTCTGAAATGAGTTTTTCCACTTCTATCCTCTTTCCTTAGCTTGGCTGCACAGCTAATCGTCTCCCCCCTTAATGATGCCTTGAAGGATTCCCATACTCCTTTTCTGGATGTACTATATCTATTAATCTCAAAAAACTCTTTCGCCCACTGTTTAATATGTTTTACGAACCTTTCATCATTTAAAAGTTTCCTTTCAAATGTCCACCTTGTTGTTTTCCTCTGTGTGTTAGGGACCTTATATGTCAATATCAAAGGGTTACGATCCGAGACTATTCTTGGTAGTTTAGCAATTCTAACTTTGCAGACTTCCCCCATTGACACAAAAAAATAATCCAATTTAGAATATTTCTGAGCAGGGTGTGAGAAATATGTAAACCCTGGATCCCCAGACCATGCGACTGTATTAAAGACCCGAGAGCTCTATATACCTTACGTTTGCGTCCTATGTATCTACTTCCCTGTCTCCAATCAGCCGAGATATTCATGTCCCCGCACACTATCATAGGGGTATCCCAATTAGCCAGCTCTTCTTCTACTTTATCGTAAACCATTGGCTCATCTTCATTTGGGCCGTAAATCACACACAGTGTAATCCCTAGATTTAGTTCCACCAGGACCCATCTACCAGACCCATCAGTTTTGGTACGTTTCACCCCCCCCAAATTGCATTTTGCTAAAATAGCCACTCCTCTAATCATAGATGATTGCGATGAGCATCCTAGCATTGTATAGCCATGCATATCCAGCAACTTCCTTTTAGCCCAGGGTATATGGGTTTCCTGTATACACAGTATATCTATATTATTACATTTAGCAAAGTGACTCAATCTCTGTCGTTTCTTCCAGTCATTTAAACCCCCTACATTAATTGTACATATCCTAATGTCTGACATTATTGACAAAGTTACCTTTCCTACGATGTCTGTTATCCATGAATCTAATACTAATCAAAGTCACACTCATTTCCATCTCAAAGTTTTTCTTTTTTTTATTCCACCCTTTTCCCCCCTCCCTTCCCCTCTCAAACCCCTCCCTCTCCCTCTCCCTTTCCCTCCCCTCACCCCACTCAGCTGCGGGCCCCCCCCTCCCACCTCCCTTTTTCGGAGGCGCTCAGACCCATGGTCTGTGCACGTGATGGTTCGCAGTCCTGATTGAGGAGATTAACAACCATAACCCATCTTTAATACCTATGACCCCGTAGTACCCACCACCTTACTCAATACACACCAACCCACACTGTGTTGCTGATTTATATTTTACCTAAGCTTGACAAAGCATCCCATTTGCCTATAGATTAATCACATCTATTTGTACAGGACATTTCTAAACACCTTGTGAAATCAGAAATTCTTTGGCCTTCACTTCGGAGGAGAAATATAATGTTCTTCCATCTTTATTTATTTTCAACTGAGCTGGATTTATCAAGTATGCCTGCATACCCTTGTCCTGAAAAGGTTTTATCATCTGCCGTAGTCTCCAGCGTCTCTCCACCGTGACATGACAAAAGTCAGGGCGAACAAAGAAAGAGTAGCCATCAACATTCTTTTTTTTGTCCGGTCTCGCCCTCTCTGATATTGCTTGCCTCAAGTTAAAGTTACCAAGAAAAATTAAGATTGCTCTGGGCTTGTCTCCCTCTTTAACATTCTTGTGGATTTTAGAGGGAATGCGATGTGCCCTCTGAATCTCCCTAGTCCGATCCCAATCCTTCAATTCTGTAAAGGCATGTTCGAATAGTTTGACCACAAAGGCTTTCATGTCTGTATCTTCTGGTCCTTCAGGTATTCCCAAAATGCGCAGGTTGTTCTGTCGCGATCTGTTCTCAAGCGCCTCCAGTTTCCATTGTATATCTGTTAGCTGCTCTCCTTGTAAATCTGCCTTGCTAGATGCCGCCGCTGACTCAGCTTCAGTTGACACAACTCTCTCTTCCAGATTAGTGACCCGGAGAAGACCGCGCGGAAGACCAGGCTTTGTTTTATTAATAATTTTGGCTTATTCATGTACTAAGGGCGAATTTGAACGAAATTATTTTAAAAAATGCTTTTGTCGGGCCTGGGGTCCTTGTAGGACTCCCTGAGTGGACCTAGGGGTCAGGGTGTTTCTATGTTGCCCCTTTTCTTGTTTTTTACCTCTTCTTGTGACTCAGTTACCATGTCACAAGATAGCTGCCAACACTTCCTGGTTTGGAGTGTTGGCAGCCAATCCAAATTCAGTTAATGCTCGGGGGAGTCGCGACTCCTACTTGGGGCACAGATATATACCTTTTTTTTCTCAGGAACTACTGAACTGAGTTACCATTTAACATGTTTTCTCTTTCTGAACCAAGAGCTTCCTTTTTGCCAAATTTGGTATAATTTCGTTCAGCAGTTCAGGCTGGAGCGTGTCTAAAGATTCCTATGGAAATTAAGTTGGTTAAAACGCATTTTGGGACCCCTTTTTTTGTTGGCCTGCTTGACAAATCACCCCAAAACTTACTTTCAAGACAGGAGCTGACTAGAGAGCCACATTAGTTTTGAAAAATTTGTGAAGATTTGTCAAACGGCGCAAAAGATATTGGCGAAAACAAAAAACGCTTTTTTAATAGAAACGAGGTCTTAACTATAACTACCTACTGGCGACCACCAGTAGGTAATATACATATATATATATATATATATATATATATATATATATATATATATATATATTACCTACTGGCGGTCGCCAATAGGTATATATAGTTAGGATTTTTTCTCTATGGGACTTTTGAAAATTCTATGTCTAATAACTTTGGCGTTTGTGGATGGAATCGGCTGAAATTTTCAGGAAATGGCACATTCTGTTTCTGAGCAGCCCCTGAAAATTTGGGGGGGTTTCGTCAAGGGGCGGCCAAGAAAAAAGGGGGGTCCCAAAACGGGTTTTTCCCATTCATTTTTCCATAGGGCGTTTGGCCTCACTTTTAGCTCGAACGGCTGAATGGATTTGCACGAAAATTGTAGGGACTGTTAGCCCGATGTGCCTTTGCTGGGTCTCAATATATGTGCTCCAGTGGATTTTGAGAAATTAATGTTTTAAAAAACAGATATATCTGTGACAGCGTCCCGGGTAGCGCTCCGGTTCGTGTACTTTTCGCGTAACGGAACTTTGCGAAGCGAAGCTGATTGGCTCTCCGGTGTCTGTCAACATTCTAAACAGTCCGGAGCGGCCGCCATCTTGTCTCTCGGTAGGATCGAGAGACAAGAGGAGGCCAAAACGAAGGGGCAAATGACCATAAGGGGGGATAGTAGATCCTCCCTGACCCCCTAGGTTTGATGCGTGGGGTGCGCCCGGTACGTGCACCGGAAAGCGGTCCGGGGAGCGTACTATAAGGAAACAAGAATGATAGACTTTTTAAATATTGTATGTTTATTGATTGTTCGTTTGTTGTTTTTTTTATTTTTATTTTTATTTGCGTAGCAACATGTAGGTACCAATGCAGAGTCTAAAAATAAATAAACGCCGTCTCCTTTGTAGATATTTCGCAAGTTGTTTCAGAAGTTATTGTGGTATATGGAATTCATACCATAGTCTGTCTGGAAAGCCGAAACAATATGGAGGCAGGAGATGATAAAGAGATGTTAAATACACATTGGAGATAATATAGTTGGAGAAAGGAAGTAACTATGAGCAAACTTACTATGTAACACAAAAAAGTTGTACAGTATATTTTAGGTCTCACTTTATATTATATCTATTTTTGGTACTATTTCATAATTTACATATAAAAAAGAATAATGTCTCAAACAATTTTTAATTTTAAAATTTAAATTTATTGTTTAGATTTTTCAAAATCTAAAAGAATTTGTACCATCAATTCATTAGGTATGTCCTCCTTTTCATTCCATGATTCATATTCTTCTACACATTCAATTAATTCTTCGTCTAATGTGTCATCCAAAAAGTCATTTTCATCCTTTTCTACATTTGGATTGTTTTCAAAATTTATTTGAAAGGAAATATTATTTTCTTTCTGTTGTGCTTCCAATTGCTGTAAATTGCATAAAAAATAAAAATATATCAGTAGAGATAGGTTCCTGTTGGGTTAAAGTTTAGGCAGGTACTTGTGAGTTTTTAACAGTGAAGTTATCTTTGGCACTGTATGGATTCAGGCAGGAAGTAGAACTATTACAAAGTGCCTGTGATGAAGACTGAGTAAATTCATAATTATACCATAGAAGCCTAACTCAATCCATAATTATAACAGAGAAGCCTATCTCAATCTCTAACTCTTACAGAGGGACAGTATATAACTATCTGAAAACGTTTTCACAAATTACCATAACATAGTTCTCATTTCAAATTTTTAAAATAACTTCTTACCTTTCAAAAACAAGTTGTCAATGAAAATGGTCTTCAAATGTACTTCAGGAAGTAGTAGTCAAAATGGCTGTGTTTCTCTCTCTTTCTTTATATATATTCAGGTACATAACCAATCAAATGTCATGATATAATAGTAGAAAATGAAAGTAGCATTTTAATTGGTTGTCAATTCCAACACTTCATATGTGTTTTGTGAAGTAATTTACCTCAGGGAATTTAGAGAGGTCTACATGCTAAATGGCTAAATGGAATTCCAACCAAATTTGTGAAAATGGTAGGAATTGGTATGTAGTATGAGCTAATGTATATTTGGTGAAAGTGTCTCCAGTGGTTTTTCTGTAAATTACTTTCCCACCTTTTTTGAGTGAGTGCTTGTCAGTGCGTGTCCCGGTACGCGAACCTGCAGCGTTACGGGAGTCCTCCATTTTGTGTTTTGGTAGAATTGAGATACAAGATGGAGGGTAAATAATGTTCAGAATGGGTATAAGGGGGCACGGTAGACGTATCCTGACCCCCTAGGTTTTCTGAGGGTGGCTGAGGAGGCTTATATATGTCGAAAAAATATTTTGATTTTTTCGCGCTGTTAGCTGCCGGTACGCGAACCGGGTAGCGAACCGGGAAGCGAACATAAGTGAAAATTTGTGAAAAAAGGTACATTCGAAATTTCAAAAGAGTAATTAAAGTTAAGGTAGCTCTGAAAAGAGCTTTTGGGTTCTGTGTAAGTTCTAGGTACTTTTAAGTAGGTACCAATACACAGTCTTAAATTTTGTATGAAAACTCTGTTCCCTTCATCTGAGAAGTGCACACCATCTCCTCTGTAGATATCTTGCATGTAATAACGCAAGTTATTGTTGTAGATGGAGCCCATTACATGGTCTCTCATGTAAGCTGAAACAGACTTATTTACATGCTTCCTCGATTTCTCAATTTGTGGACAAAATTGATTGGACCACCTCCATTTTTGTCTTTGGCATATATTGGAATATACCAAAGCAGTTTGAGGAAAAAGTGCCATCAATTGCTCAAAGGTGTTTTTTAAGAGCATTTCCAGACCTACCCCAGTCAAAGTGCCCAAATCATTTCCTCCACAGTGCACCATTATGAGGTCAGGGTTTGGCAAATGTAAAAAGGTTTTCACCAATGGTATCAATTGGTGACATTTCAATCCTCTTTGGCCAATCCATTTGATTTCCACATTTTGTAAATTGAGGTTGTGTAAATTTCTGTTATCAGCATGCCTGTGAGCCCAGTGGATATAGCTATGTCCAAGAATCCAGACAGAAAACATGGCGAGAGGAGGATCTGCTGCGGTCAGATGAAGTGTGGGAATGAAATGGCAGTTGAAACAGTAGGAGTTTGTAAAGAAAAAAAACTGTGGAGTTTCAGTGCTAATGGTTCATTAGCAATGATTGGTGGATTTCCATTGCTGAAAACAGAAAGTTAGGGTGCATCGATGTGTTCTTTGAAAGATGTAATTTGAATGGTTAAGAAAAAATGATTTTATGAAAAATTGCAGTGGATTAGCAGGTGTACTGAGAGTTCAGAGTTCATTTGAAACATTGTTGTGTGAACTTGTAAACATGAGAGGTCTGACAGGAGGTAGTTGCTATGGAAAAAGGGCAGAAAGGGCAGAGGGGGGAAGGGTGTTGATTTGAAAAAAGTGAGGGAAGAGTTTTGATTGGCTGACATGAGAGATATGTGTGATGAATATCATCATTTATGTGCCTTTCTTGGTTGCAGCCTCTGGAGTTCATACCTTTTGTTCTGCTAAAGAAAAATTGGTGTGTTTCTGAGACTGTTTTGAAATTCAAAAAAGCATTTGCTAAGGTGAGAAAAAATTCATTTAATTTAGATAGAGACTAGTATAGTTTATGGAGAAAATAAGGAAGCCAGTTGTGCACTTCCGGGTGCTCTAGCGCGGCGCGTCATAAAACGCATTACGAGGCAATGCGCTACGTCGCGGTTACGCGACACGTCACGATGTTGTTTTCTTGCGCGGCAGTTGCGCTAACGGAACGTTTCCCGGTTCGCAGACCGGGTCGCGGCACCAAATTGAGCTAATGGGAAGCTACCCGGTGCGCGGACCGGTAGCGAAACAAAAAAAAAGTAATTAAAAAAAATATATAAATAAAAAAATTATATTACAAACATATAAAATATATTTTTGCATTAAAATAGGAATACATTTTACAGCTTTTGATATTTGCTATTAAAAAACCATTGAAATTCACTGAAAAAACCATAGTTTATAGACCATATATAGTTAGGAATTAGCATTTACAAATCCTTAAAAATTCACTGAAAAAACCATAGGTTATAGACCATATATAGTTAGGGATTAGCATTTACAAAACCGTATTTTACTCGCACAAAACCATTGAAATTCGCATATATAGTTAGTTGCACTAACTATATATCGCGCACCCGCAATCCACTGCTGATGATATCACATATTACATCATTCATGACATGGTCAGTGACATCACTGATGACATCACTGATGACATCTCAAATGACATCACTGATGACATCTCAAATGACATCACTGATGACATCACTGATGACAACATCCAGTGACTGTATGTTTCTGTAAAGTTAAAATATGTCTTACATATTGAAGAATGAGTGGATGTATAAGTGTCTGGATGAAGGATTTAGTAGGTGCATGACTGACTGTATGAGTGAGTGAATAAATGTGTCTCACTGAGTGCATGGGTTAGTGACTAAACTGTCTTAATTTGTGCATTATTATGTCTGTTGTTCTGTACACTGCTGCATGTGTTAATCAGTAGCTATATGAGTAACTATATGGGTTATTGATTGGTTGTCCAAGTATTTGTATGGGAGACTGAGTATGTGTGTGAGTGGCTGGGAGGTGTATGACTCTGTGCATAGATGTGTGAGCAGTTGATTCACTAGATGTATGGTTTCAAAAGTGCATGTGGAAACAGCTGCATAGGCATTTGACTGTGTGCATGAGTGTATTGGTGAGTGAATGGATATCTCAGTGCTACATGTCAAAGTAAGTACATATGTAAAACACAGTACATGTGAGAGTTGACATATGTAAATAACTGTGCATAAGAGTCAGTGAATGTGTGAGTGGCTGTATGGATCATTGTGAACTTGTATCAGGGATTGTATAAGAGAGTAAATATGTGTTAGAATATGTTTAAATTAGTAAGGTGTGTATAACTGTATAGTTGAGGAAATGGAGGAGTGATTGATTCTTTGCATGACTGACTAGATGTATGAGTAACTCCATGGATGAGTGACAATCTGTGAGTGTCTGTTTACACTGATTGTATCTAAGGTTATATTAGAGTCTGAAGAGGTTCATCGTATTATCACATGAATGATATTATCAGTGATGTGATCAGTAATGTCAAATGAGATGTCATCAGTGATGTCATCAGTGATGTCACTGACCATGTCATGAATGATGTAATATGTGACATCATCAGCAGTGGATTGCGGGTGCGCAATATATAGTTAGTGCAACTAACTATATATGCGAATTTCAATGGTTTTGTGCGAGTAAAATAAGGTTTTGTAAATGCTAATCCCTAACTATATATGGTCTATAACCTATGGTTTTTTCAGTGACTATATATATATATATAAATATTAACTGAAAAAAACATAGGTTTCAGGGACGTTATAGTTAGTTGGACATTTCACTCATAGAAAACGATAGAAATACCCCTGTTATAGTTAGGTGAGCTAACTCTAACTCGTGCCCCCACAGTGCACTGCTGATGTCATCACATATTACATCATTCATGACATGGTCAGTGACATCACTGATGACATCACTGAGACATCTCGAATGACATCACTGATGACACCACGCAGTGACTATGTGTGTTTATAAAATGAAAATATGATTTATATATATCTATATATATATTTACTGAAAAAACATAGGTTTCACACCAGTTATAGTTAGCTGGAAATGTTACTGATGACCGTTCTCTGAGTCGCTACTTAGAAGTTAATAGAATACCACGTGGTCTGCGAGTCATGCTGGCCCCAAGTTACGAGGACCCAGACCCGGAAATGCTCCGTGAATGGGAAGACTGCAACCTGGAGTCGTCGCGCAAACTAGTCCAAATACTGGTACGCTATGCGGAGAGTGACCGGCTCAAGACACAGGCCAAAATCGAAGAGCTCAATCAGATCATTGAAGCGGCCAGTGCGGACTGTCCAAGTGAGTGCACTAAACTCAGAAGCGATATGATGGCGAGGATACAAAAGGAAGAAGAGTCAATCAGCAAAAGGAAAGCCTGGAAATTTCAACGTGACAAGGCAGACTATGCGGAAGGCCGCATTTTCACTTTTGCTAAAAAATACGATGCCATCAAAGCCTCACGACGTCAAAAAGTTGCAGCAACTGCAGATCGCTCAAACTAAGCACCCGGAGCAGCCCAGCAGGATGACTCCTCGGAGTCTAATCTCAGTTCAAGTTGAATAGCGACTCAGACTCCAATTCGGCACAATCAGGAAGGCAATTGGGGTTTACCAAGCTCACGCCAGCAGAGGAACTGGACTGTATAAGAAAAGACTGGCGCGAGACCCTTCGCCCGAGAACGCAACTGCGCTCAGGAACAAAAGAATCAATGCCAAGCGTTACCAACGTCGTAAGGCCAAATCGAGAGGAAGAGCAAAATCAGCAGAAAAAGAAGAAAAAGAGTACAAGGAGATGGAACAGGAAATAAACTCACAATCTGGAGTTAAGGACGTTGCCCCCTCCATCATCAATTTGACTGATATGATCTTGTCAGAGTCTGAACGTTGCATCTTGTCTAAAGGTCTCACATTTTGCCCTCCATGCGATTTCAATTATGCGGACACCAGAATTGACCTCTACAAATTCGTCCGCAAAATGAAACTGCAGAAACACTTTGCAGGAGGAAAAACCCGCAGTACCCCGACGAGGGCTGAAATAGTTGATGATGGACTACAAGCCCGTGACGTGCCGGGTTTGGAGGCCCTAGAATCCCTCAGACTGGAGCAGTCATCATCCCAAGCAGTCTCTGGAGGTGAGCCTAACAGGGTGGGAGGGCTAACGTCTTTTAAACCACGCTCCACGTTTACTCCTGTTATGCTCTATGATAATCTTGACATCTTCCACGATGCTGTAGTCAAAGATATCAAGTTGCTACATTCCAAAGTGCTCAATTCAAAACGTAAGAAATTCACACAGAATGACCAATACATGCGACTCATCCAAAAGATTCAGGCCAATGAAAATGTAATTGTCAGACAGTCTGACAAGGGAGGGAACATAGGGGCATATTACCAACAACTAGCGATAATTTTTGTCTCTAACTTGGTTAGAGACAAAAAGTATCGCCGCACATCGGCGATTTTTATCGCAGATAAACCTTGCTATTAGCAAGGTTTATCGCAAATGCGATAAAAAACGGCCGCAATGCATGAATATCGCTGAAAAGTCAGCGATATTCATGCATTATCGAGCAAATGCTCTTAGCCATGTTATCCACCTCCCATTGGATAACATGGCTAAGAACTGCTCAGGGCAGGTGTTAGCTTTTGGAGATATTCGCGCTTAGCGAGAATATCTCCAAAACTTGGTAATAGGAGATAGCGATGTTAGGGACTGTTTCCAGTCGCTAACATCTTGGCACGCCCACTTTGCATGTCATTAGTGATAAATATCACTGACATGCAAAGCGGGGCCCAAGATGGTCGCTATCTCCTATTAGCTGTCACTAACTGGTGTTAGCGACAGCTTGGTAATAGGGAGATAATTTTATCTCCGCTTTCTTGGCTTTTAAAGCCAAAAAAGCGGAGATAAACCCCCTTCATAATATGCCCCTTAGTTCTGTGGCCACGACAACTATACCTGGAAGAAGCCCTCTCTCAATTAAACGACTTGAACTGTTATAGACATAGTGACATTTCGTTGGTCAAAAAAGCTCAGGAAGATTTCTACTCGCTGCTTATGGGGTGGAGATCCTTTGGCCTACTGAGCATGGATGAACTCAAATACCTTAAGAACAATCATCCAGTCATGCCAGTCCTATACCTAATCCCGAAGATCCACAAGAACCCACACAAACCCCCGGGAAGACCGATAATTGCAGCCTGTGGGGGGTTATTAGAGAAAACAACAGTATATGTGGACTCTTTCTTGCAGGAATTCGTTCAGGGTTTACCATCTTTTGTACAAGATTCCAATGATTTTGTAAGAAAGATACAGGATATAGAGTGGGATTCGGATTTATGGCTCATTACACTAGACGTCACGTCTTTATACACAAGTATTAACCATCAAGACGGATTGCGAGCCATTGAATTCTACCTAGGACTGAGACCGATAATCAT
This sequence comes from Lissotriton vulgaris, assembly GCF_964263255.1. Taxonomy (NCBI): domain Eukaryota; kingdom Metazoa; phylum Chordata; class Amphibia; order Caudata; family Salamandridae; genus Lissotriton; species Lissotriton vulgaris. The sequence continues at coordinate 13,690 of NW_028245673.1, forward strand.
GGCTGACCATAATCGCATGTTACTTTCTATGATTTCATTCTGTTTACACCATAATTTCTTTATGTTTAACAATAGATATTACCAACAGGTCAGGGGTGTGGCCATGGGGGCCTGTTTCTCTCCCAGTTATGCCTGCCTTCATATGGGCTACTGGGAGAGGCAGGTCCTCTTTGGCACACACTCTGACATTGCCAGGCGATCTATTGTTAGGTGGTACCGTTATATAGACGACGTGTTCCTAGTCTGGAAGGGCACTCGTCTAGAAGCTGAACACTTTGTGGATTTAATTAACAGTAATGATTTCAACTTGAACTTCACTTCTACCATTAGCAGTGATCAAGTGCATTTCCTAGATATGACAGTTACACCAGGAGGAGCAAAACTCGAAACCAGGTTGTACCGTAAAGAAACGGCTGGAAATACAATTCTCCACGCCAGTAGCCATCACCCTGCCCATCTTATACGCAGCATTCCGTACGGCGAAATGCTGCGCATAAGACGTCTGAGCAGTACAGAAGCCCAATGTAGTCTCGCTCAGCAAGCTAGCAGGGCCAGATTCATGGCTAGGGGTTACAAGGCCGCGGTGGTTGATAGGGCCATAATTAAAGCTAATGCCCTTTCCCGTGACAAAGCCTTGCAGCCCAAAGTCCACAGTACGCCTACCACCCCTAATGATCAAACAGTCAGATTGATTTGGGCCTACAGCAAGCAACATGGGGCACTGGGGAAAATAGTCTCCAAACATTGGAATTTGGTGAAATGTGACCCAGTGATAGGGGACAGAATTTCAAATACCCCGTCTATCACATATAGGAGAGCATATTCTATGCAAAATGCCCTAGTCAAATCTAGCCCAGAAGTCCCTACTAGTAAGAATTGGTTAGGGAAGAGTAAGGGCTTTAGGAAGTGTTCATCCTGCAAGGCCTGTCAGCACGGATTGAACAAAACAGAGTATGCGATCCCCTTCACCCCCAATGTACGCAAGATTAAAAAACAACTTACCTGTAAAAGCGAGTATGTGGTGTATGTGCTGGAGTGTCCGTGTGCCCTGCGTTATGTTGGTAGTACCAAACTGCAGGTGCACAAGAGGATACTCCAGCACATAAGGGCCGTCAATACAAATGATCCAGCATATCCGGTGGCCCGCCACTTTAAAGAACACCACAACAATGTCAGTTCCCTGTTGCGCTACTATGCCATTGACTGTGTGGGTCCTCTTAAAAGAGGAGGTGACAGAGATGGAGCTTTAAGAAAATTGGAGACCAGATATATACTGGAAATGGACAGTCGAGCCCCAGGGGGGTTGAACTCCACGGAAGATTTTTACATGTGTCTATGACACAAGTAAACCACCGTATACATTTGTGTTCCTCCCCCTTCCTGTAGTCGGTTGCCCTCCATTATATAATCTTAGTGTACCTGTCTATCTTCCTACTAAGATATATTTTCTTACCAGCATAAATTTAGAGGTTCGGATGGTTTAAGTGTGAAGTGCAGCCTAGGCTTAGGCTGCACTTGGATGTACTAAGAGCTTAACACTTTGATTTTACTGAGAGAACTAATAAGAAAGGTTATATAGAGAAAGAGCCTGAAAAAATTCACAGATTCACACAAAACTTAAAAACTTTCACATAAAAATACGTGCACAGTTTTTCGTTTCTCTCACCACTCACTTAGTTACATCCATGGCAGGGTAAGGTCCAACCTGGCATTATCAGAGCTAATTGGAGGTTCGGGGGGCAGAGGTTGCGATGGTCTCCTTTCCTTGCGAGGGGTTAACATCTCCTCTGCTCCCAAACTATCCAGCTCTGCGCAGACATATGAGCAAACAATATGTGCAATAATTATGGGATGCTGCGACCTTAGTGTTATGGTTTAAATGCATTTATGCAGTAATATCTTTCATGTTCACTACAGGTCTCATCCCGTGTAAATAGTGCTGTGTTTACATATATATTCATTGTCAATATGCTTGTACAGTCATGGTTTTAACATATATTTTTATATATTTATAACACGTTATTTATGGATTTATATTTTTATACATTCCTTTAAAACTCGATGTTATACATGATTTTGTACATGAAGTGTATTGTTTATAGTGTATATATTGATTATTACTATCCGCATGACACAATTTGCACTTTGCACAATGGCGTTTATTCTGCATGATCCATTTATTGGATTACCCAGTGACTCCTGCTTTATATTGTTTACAACAATCAGTCAGCATTTGCACTTTTAATATTACTAAGTGTATTTTTTGCAGTATGTGCGCAGATCCAGGGATTATCCCGTGATGTGTGTTGCTCACAACCTTTTGTCTATGTCTATGACTCAGCGTGACATGTGACCACAACCTACCTATGAGATTGTATTTTCACTGAGCACTAGCACTTTAAAAATTGCCTCTTCCCCAGCGTGTGTCATGTGATCAAGGCCTCTGTGTAGGCCGAAACGTCATGCTGTGGTGTGCCGCTTCCTCGAGGAAATAAAAATTACTGCTCACTGCACCTGAGGTCTCCTCTCTTCTTCCTGCGCAGCGGTATCCAGGACTGGGCTCCGGGCGAGAGGTAGCAGGGATTGTCACATATCGTCAAACCGGCAGAGTGCTTCGTCGGTACCTGGATGACCCCTCCCCTTGCTAGCGGCGGAACTACAGGAAGCCGAGACCTCTGCTGACCCGGAAGTCGTCTGTTTCTCCCGTTAGGGAGTAATTGTTCCAGCCCCCGGTTGCTGTTAACGCCGAGCTGTCCGTGGACCTAACGAGGAGCCTGGTGAGCGTCCTGCTCTTGATGTGTTCCTTCGGCTGGGTGTCGGTGATCTGACTCGGCAAAGAATACACCGGTAAGGGAAGAGTGTGCCTGACTGCACGGCGGCTTGTACTTACAGCTATCGCCCAAGCAGTTGTGAGAGCGCATTGCGCGCAACATTTGTTTGTCAGGAAGCGGCATGTCGGCTGACGCATGAAGAGCGAGGGAACAGGCAGCGCTGAATGCGTTTGACGACTCCCCGGCTGGGGGGTCCTCTGAACCATCCGCCTCAAATGCACCGGCTAATGAATTTGGCAGCGTTCGTGACAATTTTAAGCAATTGGAGAAATTGATGAAAAGGGAACTCTCCAAGTGGTGGGAGCACCGTTCTCTGAGTCGCTACTTAGAAGTTAATAGAATACCACGTGGTCTGCGAGTCATGCTGGCCCCAAGTTACGAGGACCCAGACCCGGAAATGCTCCGTGAATGGGCAGACTGCAACCTGGAGTCGTCGCGCAAACTAGTCCAAATACTGGTACGCTATGCGGAGAGTGACCGGCTCAAGACACAGGCCAAAATCGAAGAGCTCAATCAGATCATTGAAGCGGCCAGTGCGGACTGTCCAAGTGAGTGCACTAAACTCAGAAGCGATATGATGGCGAGGATACAAAAGGAAGAAGAGTCAATCAGCAAAAGGAAAGCCTGGAAATTTCAACGTGACAAGGCAGACTATGCGGAAGGCCGCATTTTCACTTTTGCTAAAAAATACGATGCCATCAAAGCCTCACGACATCAAAAAGTTGCAGCAACTGCAGATCGCTCAAACCAAGCACCCGGAGCAGCCCAGCAGGATGACTCCTCGGAGTCTAATCTCAGTTCAAGTATGAATAGCGACTCAGACTCCAATTCGGCACAATCAGGAAGGCAATTGGGGTTTACCAAGCTCACGCCAGCAGAGGAACTGGACTGTATAAGAAAAGACTGGCGCGAGACCCTTCGCCCGAGAACGCAACTGCGCTCAGGAACAAAAGAATCAACGCCAAGCGTTACCAACGTCGTAAGGCCAAATCGAGAGGAAGAGCAAAATCAGCAGAAAAAGAAGAAAAAGAGTACAAGGAGATGGAACAGGAAATAAACTCACAATCTGGAGTTAAGGACGTTGCCCCCTCCATCATCAATTTGACTGATATGATCTTGTCAGAGTCTGAACGTTGCATCTTGTCTAAAGGTCTCACATTTTGCCCTCCATGCGATTTCAATTATGCGGACACCAGAATTGACCTCTACAAATTCGTCCGCAAAATGAAACTGCAGAAACACTTTGCAGGAGGAAAAACCCGCAGTACCCCGACGAGGGCTGAAATAGTTGATGATGGACTACAAGCCCGTGACGTGCCGGGTTTGGAGGCCCTAGAATCCCTCAGACTGGAGCAGTCATCATCCCAAACAGTCTCTGGAGGTGAGCCTAACAGGGTGGGAGGGCTAACGTCTTTTAAACCACGCTCCACGTTTACTCCTGTTATGCTCTATGATAATCTTGACATCTTCCACGATGCTGTAGTCAAAGATATCAAGTTGCTACATTCCAAAGTGCTCAATTCAAAACGTAAGAAATTCACACAGAATGACCAATACATGCGACTCATCCAAAAGATTCAGGCCAATGAAAATGTAATTGTCAGACAGTCTGACAAGGGAGGGAACATAGTTCTGTGGCCACGACAACTATACCTGGAAGAAGCCCTCTCTCAATTAAACTAATAATATATGTATTCACTAAGATACACTTAATAAGGCAGTTAACAAATCATTTTTTTAGAAAAAAACATCCATTTAGACACTTACTTAAACATTTATTCTTCCATCAACCTTTTTCATATACATATAGAAAACATATTTATTATTCAGAAAGACACACATTCACTGGATGGTGTCATCAGTGATGTCATCAGTGATGTCACTGACCATGTCATGAGTGATGTAATATGTGACGTCATCAGCAGTGCATTGCAGGCGCGCAAGTTATATTGAGTCCAACTAAGTATAACGTGGAATTTCAATGGTTTTATGTCAGTAAAATTTCCAGCTAACTACAACTGGTGTCAAACCTATGGTTTTTTCAGTGAATTTAATAGGTTTTTTAAATGCTAATTCCTAACTATAACTGGTGTGAAACCTATGGTTTTTTCAGTGAATTTCATAGGTTTTTTAAAATGCTAATTCCTTTCTATATCGAGTTTCTAACCTATGATTTTTTTATAAATTTGCTGTTTTGTGTAAGTATTAATTATTATTATTTAAAAACATTTTTTTTTTTAATCATTTTTTCCTGGGGCGTTCTGGGTGCGCGCTCCGGTAAGCTCTCCGGAAAGGGCACCCAGAGCGCTACTTTGGTTCGTGAAAAAAACAATATGAATGAAAAGTAAATAATAACGCAAGACATTTAGTACCATACATGTAAAAGCAGGTTTTTTTTAATAAGGAAATGAAAATGATTTTGCATTTCCGCGAAACTATCAAAACGTCACTTCGGCGCCCCGCGTAAGCGCCTATGTTGGCGCCGCGTAAGCGCCCCGGAAGCGCCTACGTTCGCGCCGTGTGAGCGCCCCGGAAGCGCCTACGTTCGTGCCGCGTATGCGCCCCCGGAAGCTCTCCGGTGCGCGCAGCGTCAGCGCGTCAAGTCATGCGACCTTAAAATAACACTTTTCATTGGTTGCTAACAATATTTTTTACAAAGAATGAAATCCCCACCCATTTCCTTCACTTCTTCTTTCACTTTTGTGACTGAAAGACCTGCCTTTTTGCTCTTGCATCTCTCTGGGTTAATCATGGCTGCCAGACTATCCAGCAGTGAAGATGAGCCTGAATTCATCGATGAAGAGCCTCCTCAGCCAAAGTTAAAGGAGCATTTCATTTGGAATTTTTTTTCAATACCAGCAAAAGGTGAATGCTCCAAAAGTGGAGTGCAGGATCTGCAAAAAAGTCCTGTCACGGGTTAACCCCAAAAAGAAATATTCTTTTGGGAACTTCACAATGATACGCCATTGTCGCGTTCTAATCTAGGACCCTGATCGATACTGTGACCTTATGCCCCTATACGGCTATAATCCATTTTTTCCCCTATTCCCCTATAATGGCATAAACGATCCAGAGTGATATTTCAGAAACTCGTCTCTGGCCTAACACGATCAGAGCCACATTTCAGAATCTCTTCCTCTGCAGCTTCCTCTGCAGCTCATTAGAGCAAATGACACAGTAGAAGCCACTATCTAAGATTCCTAGATTACACTCTGAGTTCTTCAACAAGATAAAACTCAGCAACCTGGGAAAACCCCGCTTGCTATGTTTTGATTAGTAATAGAACTCTAATGGGCCCTGAGAGACGATCACTTCCTAGTGACATCTTTATTGACGTCTTATGTCCAAAAACTTATGTCAAACCAGGCACCTTTCAGGTATAAATATTACCAACGTTGCCTTAAGCAAATGACATCGATGATAGCGATGGTGTGGTGAACATAGGAGCAGAACAGCTGTCCCCTGCAGAGCCCAGCCGATACAAGCTGCCCACGGACGCTGCCCCTCCTCCTCCTTGACGCGCTGAGAGAGACGCTGTCTTTTCTCCTGCCAATAAAATCCAGCTCCGGCGTTTCCAGCCTACTCTTGCGAGTGACTGGGATATCGAGTCCTGGAAGGAGATACAGACCTCCAACATTCTATCCCAGAGGTATGGTGTTGACTAAACCCTTAGAGAGAATTCTTGAAGCAAACCTTGGCAAAACCAACTTAACTAAAACTGCTACTTACTTACTCCCTCCCAAGTATTAGGCTTAGGTCAGGTACACTGGGGTAGGCATAGTTAGAAGCACCAGTTGAGTACGTTAGCTAAATGTATATATGAATGTATATATTTTATTCATTTTAACCATTGTATGGCTAAGAAACCATATCAATGCTTTTTCAGTATTATTTCGCAATCCTCATTTTACTGTACGCACTTTTTATAATAACAAGTCTTGCAATTGTGGCAATTCATTTCTCTTGCATGAGAAGAAAGACTGTTCAATAAATAATACCTTTTATTGAAAACGCCCGTCTCTCTATTTCTCTGCATCTTGGTGAAAGTAATCTGCACAAAACTGACTGAGTAAAATAACTGTCTATTGTTTCACACAACTCTAGAGATTGACTCTTATTCTATGGAGCAAAGTTGTCATGTTTATGCGGTTGTTGGAAAACTGAATCCCTTCTTGTCTGTACCAGGGAAGCTGATCACTTCCTATTCAGTCAAGAAAGTTTCCAGTGACCTCTGAGCTAGTTGGTAACAAACCCAATTAAGTTTAGCATAGTCAGTAGAGACCTGGAAGACCCGCACTTCTACGTCCATACTATTGTTTATGTTATTCCAATGCGCAGGGCCTATTGGGAAAATAGGAACTACACTACATGACGCCCAACGTTTGGTAAGGCGATAAAACTAACGCAAGACGTTAGAGTAACTCAGTCGTGCATTTTTCACACAGACCCCTTTCTCCCGTAAAAACTCCAATAGACGTCTGGAGTGGGTGAAAGGTTAAAATCCGCCCGAACTCAGTAGGAAGAGATTCCTATGTAAAGCTCTGGTTTATTCAACGTTGAAGGATACAGTGTTCCAAAATATTGTGCACCTAATCTTTGTCTCCTTGGAGACCTGCTCTGCAAAACCTGCATTTATAAAATGTCAGTAGAAAACAACGGAACTGATGCCGCAGTAAATGCGACTCAGCAGGGTCCCGATAGTACAGGGACTACTGAACCGGGTGCAATAATCATCCCGGCACATTTAAGAAAATCTATAACGTCAAAACTTATAGAAAACGGACTGACCACACAAGGTGGCACAGTCGTCTTCGTGATAGAGGCACACGAATATCGGCAGACAGAGGTATTCTATTCTTGGATAAAATTTCCGCAACACACGAGTTCCACTATTACAAAATAGGGGATCCACCGGAAGAGTACGCTCCTTTTGAGGAGATTGAAATCCCATTAAAATACCAAGAGCACCTGCTCTGGTTTAAAGGCGCCCTAAAACATAATGATCATATTACCAGGCTCGGTCCACTAGGTAGACCAGGAGCAACGTGGCCGGTTCTAGCCAGCTACACACCACATCCAGACATTGATAAAATGTCAAGTGAAGAACTCTTACTTAAAATAAGAGAATTAACAAAGGCATATAGAGAGTTAGTTCAATTGACAATGGAGGATAAAACGATCCGCCAGAAGTTGAAGGAAACAGATATAACAGATCAACCAATTGAGCTTGCCAGAATCATAGAAAAATGCTATGAAGAATTAGGTAGAGACAGCTTGGGTGGAAAACCAGTAAAGCCCCAACTGCTCGAAATTCCTCAAAAATTATTTATAAAAAATAATTCAAACACTCCTAAAAAGAGCTGGGATGGAAATAAACAATCCACTCCCAAAGAAAAAAAATTCCAGTCCAGAGGAAGGTCTCCTCGAAGGAGGGAAAGAACTCCGACTCGAGAACACCAGTCTCCCCAGAGGGAGCCCTCTGAGAAAAGATATAACCTTAGGAATAGGGATAATTTGAAGAAGCCTGATAGATATCAAAGTATTGATACACGTCCTTCTCGATCTTTTTCGCAGAAATCGGAAAGAAGAGGACGGTCAGACCCAGGTGAGCACACCAAGTCCAAAGACACGGAACATGCTCAAAGTAAAAAATCTCAATTTCCAATAAAGAAGGTAGCCAGTATTAGAGTAATCGAACATGCCGAGAATACTGAGGACACAGTTGAAAAACGGGGAGTGGGCACAGACAATGCTAGACAGTGCAGCAGAAATCACCATAGCTCGCAAGATCCTGATGAGTCATCTGGAGTCAGTGGACTTTAGAATGAATACATTCAGGTTGAAACTGCCGACACCAGAGTTAGCGAGCCCCATAAGATATATGAAATAACACTGCGTATAGAGGGTGATAAGACTAGGAAAATAAGGGCTCTATTTTGGGCTAAACTCTCAAAAGTCTATGACATTCTGTTAGCTGAAAAAGATTGGCCCCCATTGTTTGTCAGGGAGTGCCCTTGTGGCGAAGAAATGATTATGCCTGCCTTCTCGAATCACATTCCGATTCACAAAAAATATACTTAAGCGAGGAAATGGGCAGTAGCCCAGGCACCAGCATTATATAAAAATCATGTAGGTTGGGATGAGGACTCTCCTCCTCACAAAATCTAGTTAAAAAGTCAACCGACTGCACAAAGACAGTATCCCATTAAGCAAGAAGCTAAAAACCAAGTCCGGGAGATTTTAGATCAACTTGAATACCAGGGGGTGATTGAAACATGCCCCTCTCAAATGAACAATCCTTTGTTTCCTGTCTTCAAACCAGACAATTCATATCGTCCAGTTTTGGACTACAGACACCTTAACGCATGTTGCAAAACATTTGCAGTATAAAATTCGCATAGTGCTGCACTAATGAATAACATAGTTAGGAAAAAATATAAAACGACATTAGACATATCTAATGGTTTCTTTTGTCAACACATTGCACCGGAAAGCAGATACTTGACCGCTTTCTCAGTAATGGGGTCTCAGAAAAATTTCTGTAGGCTCCCACAGGGATTCAAGAACAGCCCAGGACTATTCTCAGCCAGAGTAACAGAGTTACTACAAATATATGATGATGAGGCATTATCTTACGTAGATGATATCTATCTCACAGACGACGACTTGGAGACTCACTTGAAAAGAGTGAACACCATTATACTTGGGTTCACAGCAGAGGGTTACAAATTCAACTTTAAAAAGTCTCGAATTGCCCATCTGACAGTATTATTTTTAGGATACGAATTGTCAAGTGAAGGAAAAAGCCTAGCGGACAACTTCTTAGAGTGCGCTGTACTCCAAGCTCCAAAAACGCTGAAGAACTTACAATCGATTCTAGGCTTCCTGAATTTCAGAAGAACTTACATTCTAAATTACGCGGAGAGGGTTAAACCTCTCTACGAACTAATTAAACCTGATTTTAAATCAATCACTTGGACTCAAAAACACACAGAAATGTTGAGATCACTGCAAACAGACATGTTAGCAAAAACAAAATTAGATACACGTGACAACACACGCGATCTTGTAATCAAAGTAATCCCAGGAAGATGCGGATTCACGTACCTGACCTCTAATGAGGGAGAAAAGGTACCAATTTCAATTAAATCTCACTTGTACACACAAGCAGAAAAAACATTCAGTCCAACAGAAAATACTGTGAAAGCAGTAGAAACTGCATCAGCAAATGAACGAGAACTAGCACACGGCAAAAGGATTAATATCCTCTCAGCGGAATCGGCCTTCGAGGCGCTATTCAGCCCAGTAAACCTGCCTACAGTGTCAATGGATCCGAAATGGATACAGTGTATAGATTCTCTTGGAGCGGAAGATGTGAAATACTATTTCGCCCCGCAATTCAAAAAACTGAATGATTTGACTTATGAAGAAGAATATCCTCTGCCAATCGAACTTCTGCCTCTCCCACAGTACGCCTGTATAATCTATACAGATAGATTTGTACAGCATTTCAACGTAGAGAACAAATCCTACGATGCAGCATGCGCGATTGTTAAAGGTCGCTGGCTGTGCGGTAAATTCAGACCGAAAATAACAAAAACTGAACCAGCTAGAAACTGTTCGGCTCAGCGAGCTGAAATCAGATCTTTAAAGATGGCGCTTGAAAATGCAGAACGTGAATTCCCGACACTAATCGTGTGCGATTCGCATTTTTGCGTAAACTCTTACAATATTAAGTTGCAGAGCTGGATTGAAAATGATTACAAAGATGACACAGGTGCCACAATAAAGCATAAAATGCTTTGGAAACAGGTAGCTCTTTTACAGAAAGAACTACAAAAGACTCACGTGTTACACTCTCTGAGTCATCAACGTGATGGCGTTCACGTTGCAGGGAATTCATTGGCTAATACAGCCATAGCGGAAGCAACTAAACCGGCTTCCGTAGCCACAAAAAAGCGTTTAGAAAAACACATAGACGGGGAAACCATGCTGGCAGTAAAAACGTCCGTAAAAGGCGACTGTGCAGCATTACCTGTGAACTATCCACTCAATTATGCATACGTAATCGATGCAAACTCCGTTCCTTTTGCTCGAATCCCTGGAGTGGGGGATAGGGTAATTCCAAACATGAACAGGAGAATATTTTTAATAGCAAACGCACACATGGGATTGGGTCCTAGGCACAAAAAGATCAAGGAATCTCTGACTGAATTACAATCAGTATACTGGTGGCCGGGAATGAGCGTGCAACATTAAATATATGTAAAGAACTGTCCCGATTGTGACAGGGATCGCAGTAGTGAACTGGTCCAGTCTGTTGCCCGGCTACCGATTAGAAACAGCGTAATGCTGTCTACTTGCCATCCAGCGTCCTATTAATCATTAAGACAAAATCTACTTTAAAAATGTGGCCCCAGCGCTTGACTGACGCTAGAACGGTTATAAAAGATCTGCGAGTCTTTATCGGCACATACGCAATTGCCATGTTCCATTCTGACCAGGGTCCTGCTTTCAGCTCTCGAGCTTATAAGGAGGCCATGGCAGGAGGCCATGGCCAGCATGGGCGTTGGCTTGCGGTATTCTTGTCCGTCACACCCCGAAGGGAACAGTGTGGTAGAAAGAAAAAACCGGGACATAAAGCAATCTATAACAGCGAAGGTATTAGGTTTGGGTGATAGGTGGGTCAAACATTTAATGAGTGTCCAGTTAAGTCTTAACAATTTGCCAAGAAATTCTCTAAAAGGTTTCAGCCCATACGAACTATTGTTCGGAAATAGAATGTACATTCAGGACTTAGATAGTCAGGTATCAGTGGTAGAAGATAAGAATACAGACTTTGACATCAAAGACCGTTTGGCTGTTTTACAGGACTTGGGTGAAACAAGAAAATCCTTAAGCAACATAAAGTTAAAGCAACAGCCAGCTACCACTGACGAGGCACCACCAGCCCCAGCAAGGCCTGTCTGGATTCCAAAGATTGGGGATATAGTCAGAGAGAAAATAACGGTGAAGAAGGAATTTGGGCCTTCTTACAGAAAAGCAGTACCTGTCTTAGCAATCAACGGAACAAGATCAGTAGTACTACCGCCCCCTGCTGGTAAAAAGAAGAACAGAGTTGTATCAATCGACCTGGTAAAACCACAATATGTGGCCTATAATCAACAATAGGCCCAGTGGACTCCCGAGAAACAACAGAATACGCAAACTTGCAACAATTCAAGAGGTTCAAACTAAAAGACTAATCACATTCGATAAGCCTGCAGTGCACAGAGAGGGACTACGCAATAATTCCATGGAACTCGTGCCTCTTGAAACACAGATTGAAACAGTTCGTCAAGAAACACCAGTCTACAATGATGTGGCATCAGAATGTGCTACCAAAAGACAAATTGAAAGAACAATTCCAACAATTGACAGAACTGCCTCTGGCTACTTCATCAACTTCAATAACTTTTCTTAGGATCAAAACGACGCTGAAGTGAGGCCAGAAACAAAAAAGACTTTAAAAGAAAAAGCAACGGAACTCTTTCATCAACTCAAGGAAATTTACCTTATCTCTCCATGGTTAGAGTTCTGGTTTGGAATAGTCGTATTTTTCCTCCTGCTTTGGCTCATCATGGTACTTTGTTTGGGAAAATTCATTGAAGGAAAATACAGTACAATGGACACAGCAAGTCAGAACATCAACATAGTCCTCAAACCACACAGATCATCCCACGTGAAGAAAAGAGAACTGTCAACAGTAAATGTCACAGCCATTCCAATACCCGGCGGGGTAGTATGGGACAAAACTGACTATGAAATCTATTGTCCGGTCGAAATCCTGAAATAACCTCATCAATTCAAGGTTTCCTTAAGTGACTTTGTAAAACCTAGTACATTCTCTGATGATTGGGACTTTGAAAGTATTAATAATATGATGTCAGATTTAGTAATGTCAGCTAGATTCACAGAACATGATTATTTACAAGGTTCATCTAATTACGAGCAGATGTTCTGCTACACACACTATGGTGATCACTACTTGCATAAATCTGCATAACCTAGAAATGTTTTTAAATATAATCAATGGGAACATTGTGCTACTCCACCTAAAAGCAGTTTGAAAACATTCTATGAGAAATTTCAGTACTTCTCAGGGTTGAACACCAGTGATGAAGAAACGTTTTATTATAAACTGTTAGATAAAGCAGGATTGAAAACAATGCTGACAAATACTAAATTGATATATTCCGAAGCCTTTTATGAAAAAATTATGACATTTGGTTTTGATTATTGGAAAAATAATATTGAAACAAAAACAATCAGGGGTACAAAAGATTGGCAGGTACAAGGCCTAAAAGCATTATTTTGAGCCTGCATGATCCCAGAACAAATATTGTTCTTAAATGACACAATTCAACAAACAACCTGTCTTGGCCTAGCTAAGATTAAAGACCTTAACAAACCGTCTATTCCAAAGTCAATACCTGATAATGCAACCACAAGTATCGAAATAGACGTATCACAAATTTTACATCTAAACAGAACACATCCTGATTGGAAAAAGTGGTTAATCTGGCCTACTGACACCAATAACTGTCAAGATAGATTCCTGAACAAAACACAGGGATTAGCAATGACCAGACCAGACCCTAGATACTCCCAGAGACAACTTCCAGGGATAGTAACAACAAACAGTGTAGGAAAGCTGTGCCTTGAATGGCTAGAATCATCCACACTGGCTGAAATTAAGCAACACTTATCCTTACTTAAAGATGGTGCTGATTTGTGCGATTTTATTATGGGATCACGCAAACAGCGTCAAAAACGTTTCATAGCGACCAGTATATATGTAGCTTACAACGAGGCTTGGAAAATAACACAAATTGAAACAGCTGAAAAAATACGAGAAATTGATCGTATTAATTTGGAAAAATCACTTTCTGTAGTGGACAATTGTTGGACTTGGCCCTTTTGGCAGGTTCACCCCTGAACTTTTTGCTTTGTGGTTGTAACCCAGTGATAGTGATTTCTGGTCTTTGCGCACTTTGACACTGTGGCGCAGTGTAAAGTGCGTGCGCTCCCTGAGTGCGTGTGTGAGATTGGCCTGCTCTCCCATAGGAATGCATGGGGAATGTCTGTGTCCCTGGTAGTTCCTGATGCATGAGGCGTGCATGCTTATGTTTGGTATGTGCACACTCGTGTGATTGAATGCTTTGCAACGATGTATGTGGCATGTATGTGTCTTGAGCGGAAGCGCCATTTCTAGGAGTTGGCATATTAGTGTAAAATATGCCTGGCGTGTGATTGGCTGGAGCTGGCTGGGATGCCAGGCTCCAGGAAGTCTATGTGGGTCTGCCCCGGTGGTGAATGGAGAGATTAGCATGCTGATGTGAGGGAGGGGCTGCGCCTGTGTCCTGAATGAGGCTGGATTTCCCCCACACAATGCTGGCTCCGCCCCCTGTGGTGCGACTGATGACCCTAGCCTGCCTGTTGAATGAAAGGGGTGGTTGAGCCATCAAGGGTACTCCAAAACCAGCTGCGACTGGTTCTCCCTCCACCCTGCACCTACAGACAAAGGAAAAGGTGTATAAAAGAGGGGCTGTGACCCCATGAAAATGTTCTTGTTCTCAACTTGAATCTGACCAGGGGCATGCTGCTGCTGGGGCCCGGGGGAAGGCTTGCCTCCCTGGGCCCTGCCCAGCCCCTGGACTTCTAAAGGACTTTACTGGACTGTGGAATGCCCTAAAACGCCTGGGAGCGCTTGTTCTTTGCCCTAGCGCTGTGGAGCGCGGTGTCTTGCCTTTATAGCGCCTGGAAGCGCTGGATTTTTACCTACAGCGCTGGGAGCGCTTACTCTGCCTGAGGGCACCTGGGAGCGCTTCGTTTTTCTTCTAGCGCTTACGAGCGCTTTATTTTGCATTTAGCGCTGAAGGGTGCTTTACTTTTGGAAGCCGGAGCCCACCCGGCGTTTGCCCCGCTCCGTGACGAGTCTTGAGCCCCCTGGCAGGTGCCCACCCTGCCGGGGACATTGCCGCCTTTCGAGCGCGTGCCCACCGCGCTTTATTGTAATTAAGGCCGGTGCCCACCCGGCATTGCTCAGGACTTCACCGCCGCGGCCCGAGTGCCGCAAAACAGGAAGCCAGGCACTACGGTGACTGACGCGGGTGGGACTTCCTGTTTTGGAGGGAAGTCCCGCCTGCCGCCGCGCACCGATTGGCTGCCCGCCGCCGCCGGGAAACAGGAACCAAAGCCGGCTGAATCCATGCGGCCCGGGGCTCCCAGGAGTGAGGGAGGGCCCGGGGCCGCCAGCAACGCCGCAGCCAGAGAGAGGAGCCGCCACAGACCCGGTGAGTGGAGGGCCCTGTCCTTGGTCCTTACACCGCTGAACGTGTGTTGATGCGTCATGTGTTCCTTACACCGCTGAATGTGTTGTTGATACATCATGTGTTTTTTCCCCAGGTCTATACCCCTAAATGTATGGTGATATTTAGTTGGTTGTTCTTGCTAGTACAGGTGGTGCTAGTGAGGTCCTGGTTCCCTGCGTGACCTGTTCCTAAGGTGGTTAGGATTGCGTAAGGAGTACTTACCTGATTACCAGTAGTTACTTGTGTTGTGCTACAGTGATTTTCTGTTATGTTCTAAGTGATATTCCAAGGGCTTGATACTGAGCTTGCCCCCTGACCAGAGTCCCAGGACCAGTGGACTCTAATGTGCCTTCCCTGACAAATTGCTGGGACTTGTCTGATCTCCCTTGGGCCCCTCGGGCCTCGCTAAAATGTGCCTCGCTCATTCCCCTTGGCAGCTCGTGCACGGCAGCCCGTCCAAGCCTCGAGCAGCACCGCTCTCCCCTGAGCCGCGCCGCTTCGCTGGGTCGCCTGCATCCTGCCTTCCCCTCCTCTTCTGAGCCGCACACATTGGTCGCCCCAGAGAAACGCTTGTACCTTGCCGGTGGCCCGCTCAAGCCTCGAGCCGCACCACTCTCCCCCGAGTCGTGCCGCTTCGTTGGGCCGCCCGCTCAAGTTTACTAAGGAGGTCACTCGCATTATCCCTGCAACCAGGTCGGGAGGTACTGTCCGTTAGGCTCCATGTTTAAGTTCTAGGCCTACAAGTATTGTATTCTAAGTTCTAAAAGTGCTGATTCCTGACAGTGGTCCAGGTGGCCCTGTCTTGTAAATATCCCTTGTAAATTCTGCCCGTGCCTCTGGCACAATGTAAAGTGTGTGTTTTATCTAATGTATGTTTATTGGAATACAAAGGCTATTTTTATATATACCCTTGTGTGGAGTTTCCTTTGTGGTGGGCCTTGGGTGTTGTTGCTGGGGTGCGTGCGCAAATACTTAACTCATATCGCCTCCAAGTTTAGCCTTGCTGCTCGCGCCACGTTACCTAGAGGGCGAGTAGGGGTTATCTTGGCGTGTAACTCCCTTGCTCTGACTTGGGAGTGGTGGTCTCTGACTGACTTTGGCGAAAGCCCTGGCCAGCCAGGGATCCCATTTCTAACAACAATGGGTTAATGACTCTGTCCTCCAGAATATATTCGTTGGACAATATTGTATCATCTGCCATAGATATAATAGACAAAGACTTGCTAATGTTACAGCATGGCCAGTCACAATTGAGGTCTATTGTACAGTTAGGCTGGACGCTGCAAAATCTTCGTTCAGGCTATGTGCCTTGGCGTTTAATCAACACAACGTCATTGTTTTCCACCTTTAACCTTACTGATAAACAAATCAGCTTGGCACAGAAAGGAGCAGACTATACAATCCTGAGCATTGAAAAACTTGAGAGATTACCATTGACAATGTCAGAAAGTCCTGTCATTGAATGGATAATACACAGGATTATCACAATTCCGATAACAACTTTCCGATTTAAAAAGTGCCTTGAATACATACCTTCTGGCCAGTATGAACGATTGGGTAAAGGATACATTAAATCAGCATGAAAATTACCATACACACACACATGCTATAGTGACAGCAACAAAAATGAATTTCTTAGTGGTGAAAACTGTAAACATTCACTAAGCGGTATACTTTTGTGCCAAGGTATTAATTTACACGGAGCCTGTGAAGGAAATTCTAACAACCTTTCATGCCACCAACATGTCACACCTGCAACACAGATAGAGCCTTTCTTTAAGCAGCTCTCGAATGGGAGTTACCTTCTGATAACGGATCACAGCTGTTGTGGCCTTTTGCCAGGGAAAGCATATCTCGGAAGCGTAACTTCCATGGTCAAATGCTGTATGCAAGCATTGTTTCCAAACGACCCTGGAGACACTGAGACTCCCATATGGCCTTGTTTGAATTTCTCTTCTATACAAATTGATACTTAAAGCAGAATGAAGTCTGTGCTTTTGCAGACAACAGTGCCCATCACGTCATCAAAAGAGACGTATGATCTCCTAGTTGCAAGGACAACATCAGAGATTCATGACCTTTTATCAACAAATTGCCCAGTGCATTTCGCAGAAATGCTTAGCCAAATCCTTAACATGTCTAGTGCCATAGGCATCCCAGGCATATTTAAGACGATTTTTACGGGACTGCTAACACCATTCAAAGCAATTCTGGGAATCATTCCTAATTTTGTCCATTCAGTCTTTGGCGGCATACCCCTGATTTTGGGACTTGTAGCAGGCATTTTATTTTTGACCCTCCTGCTCCGATATGGCAAGCCAAAACTCAGACATGACTCTGACAAGGATGGAAGAAACGATCCTAGCAGTACGTTACCGGGACAGAATAACTAGAGTCCTTGGATTGGCCAGGCTGAGAGATCTGAACATGACCTGGTTTCTTTCATTCAGACCTATATGGCAGACCTGCAACTTACCTGTGCTTCGATGTATGCTATGCGGAGATGAGTGCGTGTTGGACATCTGTCTTGCACTTCCATCAGCAGTACCAATGGATATCGATACTTTGCTAAGTCCTATAACGGCTCACGCATTGTGTTGTCCCCAGCGGCTACCAATCCTGATGACGGCATTCGTTGAGACTCCTGTGCTAAGACTAGGTGGTAACAGTGGAGCGAGAAATAAAAGCGACATCACCCAGGTACGACCTTCTGTGAGCATTGCTGATCCAGACTGTGATGATAGCAATCATTCTCACACCTGCCAAGTTACAGCACTATCTGATGTTCTCCCCCGAACAGAAACAATAACTTTTGAAAAGCATTGCGACACACAGCGTTCCCATGAACTCTGAATTCGGCCATCAGTTTTGATCAACAAAAACTGCTGAAAAGCGTTGGAACTCTATTCCCCCGTTTACCAAGATTTTTTTTAATTGAACACTTTTTAAAAATATTTACCTTTTTCTGGCACGAAAATTCTTTGGTTAAAGTAGACCTATTCATAAAGAACAGAAGCTTCTATTTTTAGGTAATTCTAGAGACATAATAACTTTGCATCTGCCTCTAGCACATTTTTACAGCAATGCATTTATATGTGATGAGATTATCTCGCCTTTCTTTTCTGTATTAAGAGATATTTCATGTGTAATTTTTCGCTAAATCGTTCATTTAATACATATGCTAGTACCAAAATTATCACGTAAACAGTACCAAAATTATCACGTATTTCAAATATGCCATTTCAAAAGCAAATATGTATTTTGGGGTGGGTAATGTTACACATGCATCTTTTGCTATAGTTTTTAGTAAATTAATGGACATAAATTCGTGGAGTGGGTGTCGCGTTCTAATCTAGGACCCCGATCAATACTGTGACCTTATGCCCCTATACGGCTATAATCCATTTATTCCCCTATAATGGCATAAACGATCAAGAGTGATATTTCAGAAACTTGTCTCTGGCCTTACACGATCAGAGCCATCTTTCAGAATCTCTTCCTCTGCAGCTTCCTCTGCAGCTCATTAGAGCAAATGACACAGCAGAAGCCACTATCTAAGATTCCTAGATTACACTCCGAGTTCTTCAACAAGATAAAACTCAGCAACCTGGGAAAACCCCGCTTGCTATGTTTTGATTAGTAATAGAACTCTAATGAGCACTGAGAGACGATCACTTCCTAGTGACATCTTTATTGACGTCTTATGTCCAAAAACTTATGTCAAACCAGGCACCTTTCAGGTATAAATATTACCAACGTTGCCTTAAGCAAACGCTGCCTCAACGCCATCGATGATAGTGATGGTGTGGTGAACATAGGAGCAGAACAGCTGTCCCCTGCAGAGCCCAGCAGATACAAGCTGCCCACGGACGCTGCCCCTCCTCCTCCTCGACGCACTGAGAGAGACGCTGTCTTTTCTCCTGCCGAGAAAATCCAGCTCCGGCGTTTCCAGCCTACTCTTGCGAGTGACTGGGATATCGAGTCCTGGAAGGAGATACAAGACCTCCAACATTCTATCCCAGAGGTATGGTGTTGACTAAACCCTTAGAGAGAATTCTTGTAGCAAACCTTGGCAAAACCAACTTAACTAAAGCTGCTACTTACTTACTCCCTCCCAAGTATTAGGCTTAGGTCAGGTACACTGGGGTAGGCGTAGTTAGAAGCACCAGTTGAGTACGTTAGCTAAATATATATATGAATGTACATATTTTATTCATTTTAACCATTGTATGGCTAAGAAACCATATCAATGCTTTTACAGTATTATTTCGCAATCCTCATTTTACTGTACGCACTTTTTATAATAACAAGTCTTGCAATTGTGGCAATTCATTTCTCTTGCATGAGAAGAAAGACTGTTCAATAAATAATACCTTTTATTGAAAACTCCCGTCTCTCTATTTCTCTGCATCTTGGTGAAAGTAATCTGCACAAAACTGACTGAGTAAAATAACTGTCTATTGTTTCACACGACTCTAGAGGCTCTAGAAGGAGCAAAGTTGTCATGTTTCTGCGGTTGTTGGAAAACTGAATCCCTTCTTGTCTGTACCAGGGAAGCTGATCACTTCCTATTCAGTCAAGAAAGTTTCCAGTGACCTTTGAGCTAGTTGGTAACAAACCCAATTAAGTTCAGCATAGTCAGTAGAGACCTGGAAGACCCGCACTTCTACGTCCATACTATTGTTTATGTTATTCCAATGCGCAGGGTCTATTGGGAAAATAGGAACTACACTACACCATGTGGAGAGGAGGCACCCCCAGAATTTTGCCCGGGAAAGTGTCAGGGCTCTGGCACAAGAGGTTCCCAGTGATGGGGCCTCTACATCCACCGGAGGAGCAACTACTTCTGTGAGGGGGCGATCGCAGGAGCTAGTTCCAAATATTCAACCTGCATTCAACAAAGGTGTCCTGAAATGCAGATACTGCGATCAACTCCTTACCTATGGGGAGCAAAGTGTCCTGCTCATGGTTCGAGCATTGGAGAACCATCACTGCCGTTCCCAGCCCTAATTATTTTTGGTTTTTTGTGCTCTTGTTGAGCAGTTTCCATTCCCTGTTTTTGTTTCTGTTCTTTAACCACATCAGTGCTACGGAAATTCGTCCATGGTGCTGTACTTTTTAAAATCCCATTGTTCATGATGAGCTCAGCTCGTCATGAGCACACGACCAGTGTACTGCCTGACGAGCTGAGCTCGTCATGAGCAGCGAAGGGGTTAAAAAAAATGAAGAAAAAAAAGTTCTTTTCAGAACTACCTCCAATTCTCATCAAAGAGCTATATTCTTAAAAAATGAAAAAGAGTAAGTGAAGTGGAGTGCATTGATAATGGAAAGGAAAATGAGTAAGAAAGAACAGAAAGGTATGAGAGGAGAAAGGAAGTGAAGTAGGGGGACTGAAAGAAGGTGAGTGTTGGGAAGGAAAGTAAGGAGAAGGAGAGTGAATATGGGGAATGTGGATATTCAAAGAAAATGTTGAAAAAGAACGGGGTGTGGAAGGGTAAGAAAAGATGCATTGCTGGAGTTGAAGACTGAAGGCCTCATTTATGAGGCCATGCGCCACTTTAACGCCACCAGAGCGTCACTTATTGTGACGCATCAGTACAGTAAAAAATGCACCTTATTCAGTCATATTTACAAAGTGACGCATCTAGATAAATGCGTCACTTTGTAAGCCCCTGCGCCACATTATTCCTACGTCAGGTGTAATGTCTGCAAAAGGGACGTATTGACGCAAGAAAGGGTCGTAGAGGTGACGCAGTGAAATCTATGAGATATCACTGCGTCACTTTTATGACGCTGTTGCTTCCAAATATTACGCCTGTTTCACAGCAGGCGTGCAGGCCCTTTCACATGGGGCCTGGCCCCATGTGAAAGAATGCATTGCTGGAGTTGCTTCATTTTTGAGACACACTCCAGCAATGCATCACTTTTGCGCTTACAGATACGTCTGAAATACTGACGTATCTGTAAGAACTTCCAACATAATACGTCATAAATTTAATATGACGCATGAGTAGAAGACTGAAGGCCTCATTTATGAAGCCATGCGTCACTTTACCGCCACCGGAGCATCACCTTTTGTGACGCACCAGTGCTGTAAAAATGCACCTTATTCAGTCATATTTACAAAGTGACACATCTAGGTAGATGCGTCACTTTGTAAGCCCCTGCGCCACATTATTCCTACGTCAGGTGTAATGTATGCAAAAGGGACGTATTGATGCAAGAAAGGGTCGTAGAGGTGACACAGTGAATAAACTGGGTTTTCCCCATGCTTCGCTCCCCGGTCCGCTCCCCGGTGCGCGTACTGGGCGCTCCCCCCGCGCAAATCGAAAAAAAAAAGAAATCTTTTTTTTTTTGCCCCGCGGGACCCTATTATAGCCCCCTCATCAAACCTAGGGGGTCAGGGGGGGTCTACCCTGCCCCCCTTTTTTTTGCCACCTCTTGTGTCTCGATCCTACCGAGACACAAGATGGCGGCCGCTCCGGACTGTTTCAAATGTTTACAGACACCCGTGAACCAATCAGCTTTCCGTGCACAAGTCGCGTTGCACGCCCGGTGTGCTCCCCGGTGAGCGTACCGGGGCGCGCCTATAGATATATATATATATATATATATATATATATATATATATATATATATATATATATATATATATATATATATATATATATTGAATGGGTGTATAAGGGTCAGGATGGATGATTAAGTAGGTGTGTGACTGACTGTATAAGTGAGTAATCAATTGTGTCTCACTTATTGCATGTGCTAGCAACTGATACAGACATTCACACCGTTTAGGTTGTCAGTTGGTGTGTAAGCGGTTGCATGGGTTGGTTAGCAGCTTAATGAGGATCTATATGGGCTATTGATGGGTTGTCTGAGTATCTGTATGGGTGCCTGAGTGTCTGTGCGGATGTGTGGGGGTGCAATTCTGTGCATAGCTGTGTGAGTGGATAATTCACTGGGTATATGTGTTCAAGTCTGTATATGTGAAGGGCTGTATGGCTGAGTGAGTGTGTGTATGGGTGTGTTGGTAAGTGTAAGGATGCCTCAGTGCTACATGTGTGAGTAACTGCATATGTGAAAGGCAGTATATGTGAGTGTTGGTCTGTATAAATGACAATATATGAGACTGAGTAATTGTGAGAGTTCCTGTATGGATCACTGTGTGCTTGTATTATTTATTATATTAGAGTGTAAGTATGTGTTAGTATAAGTTTAAATAAGTAAGGTGGTATGTGTATAACCGTACAGGTGAGTAAATGAAAGTGTGATTGATTATTTACATTACTGACTAGCTGTGTGAAGAAATCTATGAATGAGAGGCGGTGTGTGAGTGTCTGTATAGATTTGTGACTGGATATGAAATTGCTGTATTGATGGCTGACTGTATGTATGAGTGTCTGTAAGGGTGAATGAATGGATGTGTGTGTGTGTAGACCTAGGAATTAGTGAGTGGATATGTACTAACTTGTATTGGTTTGTTCATGGTTTCGAAAATTATAGTCTGTATTTTATAGTGGGTGTATCAAGTGTTATATAAGGGTCTGATGAGGTGCATCAGATTTTCACGTGGATGATGTTGATGGAGCAAGGATTCGCACGTAAAACGACTTGCTTGGATTCAACCCTCTCGAAATAACTATTAATGTAATATTAAACATGTTTTGTGTACTAATAATTGCATCACACAACGTTATTAGCATCTAGGGGAAGCTTATCTATGTGCTTTTACTAACTAAAATCCGCTTACATTAAAATGGCTGCTGCTATGCAGGATTTCCTACTGCTCATGCATCTGTCATACTCACGTGACATAACGTACTACCTTGCTTGGAGGGAAACTTTTGCTTCTGCGCACTAGAACTAAGATTGCTGCTTTGTGTTACAGCATGCATGAAGCTTGCACCGCTGCTTTTGCTAAGCTGTTTGTTCTGTCTAAACACTAAACGCAATAGTTAAAATAAAATAATGGGAATAGAGTAGCGATAAGTGGTATACAGAACATTAATTTATTCTTTGTTCTAAAACTGTTTCTTTTCTACTTTGCTACTAGCTTGGGCCTGAGATGTATCTTTAACTCCATTTTGAAACCCACATCCGCACATGCGCACCAGAAATCCAGAAACACTCTAATCATGGTATTGAATGAATGCCAAGGACAGTCTTGACTGAGATGCGCCTGGGAATCTAACCTTCTGACCTCTCGGAGAGGAAGACAAACTGGTAATATTGTATTTCTATAAGAACATTCAAATGTTGGGTTGAATAAAAACGCATGGGAAAAATAAATGTATTGGCGGGAACGCTAATTTCACTATTCAGAAGAAAAGTTTCATGCCCTGGAAAATAGTATACCTAGAGTTGGCTTAGCTAGTTAATTTGTCCGACTTGTCAGATTAGCTGACCTGTCACTGACCCAACACACTCAATAGACAATCGAGAACAGAGGTGTAGGTGGAGCACTCTGTCAAAAGAATCGATAACCCAATCACGTTTGCTGGGAAGGGAGATTCGAAGACCCAATTGGGGTTTGGCTGTTGGCTGCAGAGAAGGTGCAACGCAGGCGTACCACGTTAGCTGTGGGTGCTGGTCTTAGGTTGAGGTGGTCCTGTCCTTATCCAATTTGGTATGTACCTGTCCTGATTCTGATTTGCACCTATTCTTTCCTGCTGGCACCTGCACTTTGGGGTTTTGTCCTTTGATCCAGCCCGTGGCCAGGGTTGGTCATCACACCATTCTAGGTAAATATAATTAATGTGGGTTTGTCATTGTACTGTTTTCCTTTTACTACCCTCCCTGTGTTTCAAATGCTTAATGAAAGTTTCTCATTTCATCTTACCTTAATCATATTCTTGTTGATTGATCAAGTTTCAATTAATGTAGTATGGACACTGTCATTTAATATTTTACATTAGATAAAAAATGTAAACCTTTCCCGAGTCTGTGGTTATTATATGAGTGCAAGTGTTATTTTCTTGCTGACTCCTCCCTATTGCTGGAAAACTTGCGATATCGGCAGTTTTCACCAGGTTGAGAATGGGATGATAATTCTTTGGCCACTTTTACTGCACTAAAGTGCTGATAACTCAGCGATAAGTCCTTGAGAATATGACCCATCATTTTTTTTTCATTCTTCTGTCCGGATTCGTGCACCCAGCCACTTTAAAAAAAAAAAGAAAATAGTAATAATTTTTTGGCCCTGGGGGTTTTTGTGGGATCCCCTAAGCAGGCCTAGGGGGGTCAGGGTGTTTGTACCCTACCCACTGTTCTTGTTTTTTCATCTTTGTTCTTGTGATTTGCATGTAGCTACAAAAAAGTCCTTATAAACACAAGGGTTCATTTTAGAGTCACCCTATAATCCAATAGTGGGGACTTATAGATGAATTATCAGCACTTAAGCGCAGCAAAAGTGGCTGAAGAATTATCGCCCCATTCTCAAGTTGCTGCACACTGCCACATTGCCCAAAGGCTGACGGTAGCAACACAGCGGACAATCAACATCCAGCAAGCAGACAAAGCTGCTTGCTGTGCTTCACCTGTTGACCTCTGGTACTGTCCAACTAACAACTGCAAGAGTCGGAGGAGTCTCACAGCCAGCCCCATTAAACTTCCTCACCCGTCTTGGATGCATGTCCACAAAAGCAACATAGGGCCCCTGTATCCGCACCACTCGCTCTTCCCACTTCGTAGTATTCCTGCACAACCAACCACAACCCCAGCCGTTGCTTGACGCCAGTGTGCTCCAGATCCAAGATTGTAGTCACTGAAATGGGGGTGCGCCAGGTCATGAAGTCTAGTAGTCAATAGTAGTAGAAAAACAGTACTTTATTAGAAAAACATAAATTTACAACACAAAAACATCAAACAACAAGTGACATTCCCAATGGGAAACATCAACTTGTGGATCAAAATAACTGTAGATCGTTCTGGGAATCCCAAAACTCTGTATTCATAAACCTGTTAAATAAATGAAGACAATGGTCAAGCGTTATAATCGTCGCAAACATAATATGGTACAATGTAGTGCACTTGGACAAACCGGAATGCTTACAGGTATGATCCATCCTGCACAAAATGACCATAATAGAAGTTTGTGTGGTCATAACATTCGTAGGAAACAAAAGGAATGTTACAACCACAGGAAAGTGGGGCATGCCCTGCAGAATGCCTGGCCCTATGTTTATCCCACCCTGCGTTTGACCAATTGTTGATGACCAAAAGGAATTGTGCGGGGCTTTCCAGACAACTAGACCTTGTACTCAAGCTGACAAATAATTTTGTGGACAATGAATTATGACCACATTGGAGATAGGTACAGACAATTTGGCTGGAATGGGGCTGCGGAAGCTGTGCATGGCCAAAGGCTCTGGTTAGCCAACTTTGCTGGAACAGGATTGAATGCAATATCATAAAATAAAAAAAACATATAATATTATTAGAAGTAAATATGGTGGCCAGTGATGGTGATCAGCCATATCATAAATCTATGGTCATGCCCTCACACTTACGATCACATATGAAAATATGAATCAACACATCGGGCTTCACATTTTATTGCATTATTAACATCATTATTTATATCTCTATGGCTATGTAACTGTCTCTTTGGTTATTTATGTGTTGTTTTTTTACTGATGTTCTTACCATTGTAATATAATACCTCATCTGCAGTCAAACAATGGGCCTACCCAGTGTGACAATGACCCATTGCTAATGGCCTTTGGCTATACACTGGTTCAGTGCACTAGGCCTGGACTTCAGGTAGGATCTCCTACCATCTCACTAGTGGACTTAAATCACTTTAGATGTGTACAGCTGGGTTTGATTTCACAGCATGGATAATGGTCAGTCCCAGCCCACCCATGTCTCGCTACTTGCTACTTCATGGTGCCCCTTGTGACAATCTACACTGCAACACTTACCATGCCTAATTTCTTTTGTGTTATTTTTTTGTTTCTTGTTTTCTCCTGAAAACTTGGTAATTCCATATTTGCTGCCTATTCCAACCTGCTTCAGTGTCAACTTCTGTCCTCCTTCCCTCCACTGTTTCAGGTACTCTCTTTTTTAAAGTATAATCTTTCTCAGCAAATTTCTTGTCCCTCCAGCCAGCAATAAACACTGTGCTACCCTTCCCTCTGCAGATCTTTACTAGATCCATGAGACATTGACAGCCCTATACAGTCAATTCTTGTCAACATGTTTAGAATCAGACCTAAGTCTACGTATGAAGGTTGATTCCTAATGCCAAAGCAGGGAAGTTCCTTACATCCTGCTAGGATATCCTTAAAAGAAAGATTTTTGAAATAAAATTGACATTTATGTGCGAATATGATTCCCTGTAGTTGGTTGACTCTTGCTTCTGTAACCCTGACCTCGCCTAATGTTAGTCAGTGAGTGATAGAAATGGGGGTCTCTGGTTGGCAGGTTTTGTACCCTGTCCAAGGCAGGGACCCTTCCTTCTGGTCAGGGTAAGGGGATTTACACTTCAAAAATAATCCCCACTCACCCCCTTGGTGGCTTGGCACAAGCAGTCAGACTTATCTCTGAGGCAATGTGTAAGGTTTTGCACATAACACACAGTAATACAGTGAAAACACTTCAAAGGGATATCACACTAGTTTTGAAAAATAGACAATATTTAACTGTGTAAAACAAAACTAAAATGCTAAAAATCCAACCTACAGTACCAAAGATATAAATATTGCAAGAATAGGCTTAAAATACAGTTCCTTGAAGATGTTCTTAGATAGTCTAGGATCAGCTACTTGAATTTATTTTTTTAAGTTAGTATAAGAATGTCAAAGCACTGGATGTTTGTTTGTATTTTGGTATTTAATTTGTGTACTGCCCTTGTGTATTATTTATGTGTATTACTAATGTGTATAATGATCGTCTAATGTATGTATCGTATTTGGATATAATTAGACTTTTCTCTTTTTTATTGTTTGACTATATAACAAAAAACAAAATCTTCGTAATTAAAAGGTATAAATAAAATACCGGTTCAAACAAAAAGCAATGTGTTTGACCAAAACGTGAATTCAAAATATGTTTACAGATAAAATAAGGGTCAGGTCTTTCCCCTTGTGCCCTTTTTAAAAGTGGCATTTTCGCACACACAATTTGAAAACCACATTTACTAAAAGATGTGCTATAAAATCAGGGAGACTAAACTCCATTTCTCTTATCTTTTCCCAATTGAATGTTATACTTGTAAATTGTTAGAGAGCTGCTCCTATAGGAAAGACAGCCTTTCAATATTGTAACATTAAATGTATAGTATTTCACTATCAGGACAGGTAAAACACACCATGTTAGAAATGGGATTTCTGGTAGGTAAGGCTTGCGCCAAAGCCAGGTAGAAACCACCACTCTATTCAGGGCAAGGGAGTTAAATGCCAAAGATAGCCCCTGCTCACCCCCTTGGTAGCTTGGCACGAGCAGTCAGGCTTATCCCGGAGGCAATGTGTAAAGCATTTGCGCATGCACACAGGAACAACATCCCAGGCACACCACAAAAGGGACTCCACACAAGGTTATATAAATATAGCCTTTGTATTCTCATAACAGATTAGAATAGTAAACACATAACATACACTGTGCCAACTGGCACGGGCAATATTCACAAGGGATCATTTACACATGACAGGGCCACATGGGCCACTGTCAGGATCAGCACTTAGCAGAAATTGGTAAAAGTAAAATAGATCATAAACATACAACCAGTAACCAATGGTAATCACTATACTCCACCTCAACCTGTAACGTAACATACATTATGCAGAGTCACATCAGGCGCGAATTACATCCTGCGCCAACATCACCAGCATAAACACATTATGCCATCTCCTCACTAGTCTAAACACATTAGACACTTCCTCCTAAGTATAACTCACATTAGGGGCGTACCTCACACAGTGAAACATAATCTCACTAGCATAACCACATGAAATGCAAAATAACCTCATAATCATAAACCATATGTAAAGGTAGCAAACAGGGTGCCTAAAACATACTAAATGCATTACATTTACTAGCACCACATTGCATGAGCACATCAATCACATTAGGGCCTTGCACCCTATACCTCTCCTAGTCCCCCTGGCCAACTGGCCACCCAAGAAGGGGCTCAAATGCCCTGTGTCCAGAATGTCAGGGCGCGCTGCCAATGCCGCGAAGGTCAAGGATGCGCCATCTGCGCAAACCTAAATGTTGCAGCTGCCCACTACTTTCTGGGCAGCTGAGAACCATCACATGGGGCCTAACAATGCAGCTGGCACTAAGTGCTGCGCAGCTGTGGAAGGCCTGGCACCTCTGTGCCACTTCTGTCCCTCCCAGGGGCTCTCAGTAAAAGTGTGCCTAAACGATGCAGCTGCCCACTACTTGCTGGGCAGCTGTACAGGGTAAACTGAAGCAGGGGCTCTCAGAACAATTTGTGTCAAAGGCTGGGGCCCTCTATGCCCTTGAACAAAAAATGCGCAAATTAGAGCCCTCTAGGCTCTAGAATCCCCTAGGCCCAAGGGAGAACACTAGCTCCATAAATAATGAGACACCTTAAAGACAGGAACTTGCCCTTGGGCAATAGAGCATGGGCCCCTCAGGGCCCGGGTACACCAATAAACAATTGTGGGAGCCTCTCGGGCTCTGGACATCACTGGGGGGTCTGAAACTGCCTCGGGGACCTCGGTAACCCCACGGGCCCTTGGAACACAAGATAGCCCTCGGTGGAGTCATTCAGGCTCGGGAAATACTGGGCATCGTTTGGAGCCATCTGGCTCTTGAAATAAAAATGCCCCCTGTTGATGCGGCCCACTGGGCACACGGGCCGCTCTGACTCTGTGCCCTCTTCGGGCGGGGGCCGCTCAGGAAAGGTACAACCGTGCCCCCCTCTGCCCAGCTCTCACTCACCGGGACTCCTGTGCAGGGGGGGACTCCTCATCTGTCGGCTCCGGTCTCCTCATCACCTGCGGCAGGTACAGGCACCGGCTAGGTGCCTCGTGCCCCCTTCGCCTTCCATGCTGATCCTGGTGGCGCCTGTGGGGCTCTCCCTCAGTCATGGGAGCCCAGCACAGGCAGGCATCATGGTTCCCTCTCTAGGCGGCCACTCTCCTATCCAAAGGAGACCAGCGAGGCTCGGCACAGCTTCTGGTCTGTGGGCGGGACTTCCCTAAGGCCTTACAAGGCCACACCTACGTCCCAAAAAGGTTGCCTGACTTCCGTGTCGTATTTACAGCGGCCCGGCAACGTTTTCAAAAAGACAGCTGGGGCCGCGGCGGTGCTCGCTTCTCCGGGGCTAAATGAGGGGTAGGCTCCCTCTAAATGATAAATACTGCTGGCATGCGGGTGGGCATCCGCTAAGGCTCTGATGAGCAGGGTGAGCACACGCGCAATTTAAATAAACATCGGCACGGAGGCCATCATGCATTGTAGGCACCTGCTTAAGAGAAGGAAACATTAACTGACAAGATGCAGGGTAAGCGCCACAGGCGCGAAAGGTACAGCAACCCACCCCCCAAATGGCAAAATAGCGCCAAAGGGTCCCAGGAATAATTTCAGCAAAGCAGAAGGGTCCCCCAGAAGTCCTCCAGTCATCCTGGGGCCGGGCAGGGCCCAGGGAGGCAAGCCTTATCCCAGGCCCAATGAGCAGCATGCCCCTGGTCATTTCAAGTCAAGACAAGAACAAATTCACGGGGTCACAGCACCTCTTTTATACACCTAATCCTTTGTCACCCAGCACAGGGTTTAGGGAAAACCAGATGCAACTGGTTTGGGAGAACTTGAGCACTTTATTTTGCTCACCTCCTCTGCTCCTATTCACAGGATGAGCCAGAGACATTAGACGCACCACAAGGGGTGGAGCCAGCATTGTGGAGGGAAGGCACAGCCCTACTCAGGTCCCAGGTGCAACTCCTCCCTCCCATCACATGCAGATCTCCCTATTCACCACCGGGCAGGCTCACCCTTGCTCCTGGAGCCAAGCACACCAGCCCGCCCCTGTCACTCACAAGCCAGACGGGCAATTCACATCACACTGCACACAGAAATGCCAACTTTTAGAAGTGGCACTTCTACACTAGCCACAATCAACCTGTGCACACCATCGCACAGCATTTAATCTCACGAGTTCACACATTCCAAACTCAGCTCACATCAGGAACTACCAGGGACACACATATCCCCCATGCATTCCTATGGGAGTGCAGGCCAGTCTCACCACACATACTCAGAGAGCGCACTCACTTTACACTGGACCACAGTGAAAAAGTGCTCAGAGGCCTAACATCACCAACACCAGGTTACAGAAACAGGCTAGGAAAATGCTAAAAGTTTTGGGGTGAACCTGCCAAAAAAGCCAAGTCCAACACACCAGCAATGTCCTACCTTTCATTTACACTGCACCGTGACCATCGGGCTACCTTGGGCCTACCTTAGGGGTGCCATGTATGTAATAAAAGGAAAGGGTTAGGTCTGGCAAGGCAGTGTGTTTGCCAGGTCGGCATAGCAGTTAAAAACTGTGTGTGCAGACACTGAAGTGGCGAGTATGAGACTTGTGTGATAGGCACAATAAGTGCGGCAGGACCACTAGGAGCATTTGATTTACAGGCCCTGGGCAGACACAGTGCACTTTACTAGGGACTTACCAGTAAATCAAATATTCCAATCAATTCAAACCAATCATAGCAGAATTTACAATAGGACCACTTGCATTTTAGAACTGAAGAGCTAAAAGATACTAAACCAGCAAAAAGAATTCCAGCATGCCATCAAAAAAAGGAGGTCAAAGAGCAAAAAGACAGGGAAAACATGCCTAAAGATGCCATGTCTCACAGTGACCTACAGGATAGAAACACATTTTTGTAAACCTTGATGACCACAGAAAGACAAAGTTCCTATTCAAATTCTGGTGCTGTTAAAGGAAAATTTCTCAAAGTTTGTAACTCAAGGAATCTATACCAAGACAAATGTTTCTCTGAAGACAATTTCCAGATACAGTATGTAGCTGCATTTTATCAAACTGGTAATAAAATGCCACCAATTACAGCAAATGTAGCTGCATCCTTCTTAATTCTTAGACTCCTTTTGAACTAGTTTCCAGAAAATACTTTCAATGTTGATTGATCACAAACAGCAGGTTTTTGAGTAACCAGCTAAATGAGCCCCGGTGCTTCAGTGATTTCAGGTCAAGCCACACTGAATCTAGGCCAAACACTTGTATGACTTATTGTCAAATTTGCCCATTTTGTGGATCCACTTGGTAGAACACAATCCATGAGTTATCATCAGAACAGAACATTTAGAACATTTGTTATACCAAGGCAGTCAAAATCGGTCTGGATAGTTGGTTTATAACGTTATATATGGAATTCATAAAATCCTCTGAGGCAGCAAGATGAGCTAAATAACATATGAAGGACACAATGGCTTATGATATTATATATCAGATAAGTTGACACCTAAGGCTTATTGAGTCATGCTTTATGTACCGACTAAAGATTACCCAGTCCTAAAAAGCCAGCGGTAACCCCAGACAGAGCCACTGAATAGACATCTCTACTAGAAGATCTGTATGTGCTTAATAGAGAAATAATGGACTTGTATTATGAATATGTTGGTTTGAAATACCAAAATTATGCTAAATGACTTGTGTCCTTTAAGACTGAACCCTGGTAAAAAACAGATATTGTCTTTCTGAGAATAATAAAGTTAAAGTTTTAACTGAATTGTTTAAGAGACAGGATGAATCCTTAAAACATTGAGCAGACCTTGAGGAAGACTATGTCATCCCGCTCAAGATTCAAATGAAACACTCTTCCTTTCCTGGTGAGAAGGTTAAAAAGGCTTTTGTAAAAACCATGTTCCAGCTATGCAACTCCGAAGTTGGAATCCTAGTATAGTGCCATGAATGTTCCTGAACTGAAAGATCACAGCATTCTAGAATCTTCCACTGGCTCAGATGTAATTTTAGAAAAACATGGAAAAACTCTACCTGAGTCCATTTCTGAACCTTTCCCTGCTTTGTGTTGACATCTGCGTAACTATCACTTCTGTGCTGGATCAACATTCTGATAAGAATCGTGTAAGCCTTCTAGACATTTTGGTATGTGAGCACAAGGACTTGTCCACTGTATCAAAGGTCAAAGAAATCACATCCTCAAATGTCTTTCTTCCAGTGCGTCTTACTGATCCTATATGGTTACGGTCAGAAAATACTACAAGGGACTTATTTGAAAAATAGTCAGTATGATTTATGAGTTGTACACATGTAACACACTCAGTTGTATCCACAGGATAACAATCTTAGTACATAAACAAAATGAATTAATGGAAGGTAAAGAGAGAACACACAGAGAAAGAAAATATATTTGGCAAATTTATATTTACCAACACAAAATTAGGGAGATGAAGACAGACAAATAAATTGAAGCAAAAGTTATGAACAGAGATAGACAATATTCACTCTACAGTTCACAACTAAAAACATCAACTCCTAATGGATAAAGCAGACAACCAAAATTAATTAATAAAAAATGGTCGTGAGTTTGTGCCAAGGCAACATTTCAGGAGATGATGAAAGTCGATGTTTCGGTCTAGGGGGCAGTCGTCATATAGACCATCATCAGGACTGTATATTTTCAATGCTGAAAAGACTCCCTGGAACTTCCGGGAAAATGCCAAATGAAATGGTAGAGAACGACTATGGGCATGGAGCACAATGTAAACCACAAGCGGAATCTTCAATGTGGATTAGGCAACGTCGGTTTACCAGAATACGGGTAACAATCAGATTGGTAGTGTAACTCAGTCGCTTTTGAAACGAGAGCTCGAGTGGCGTTCTACGTATCATTGTGGTTTCATCAGGGTTTATTGGGTTTTCCCCTGTCTATAACATCTTACTGATCCTGACACTATGAAAGACATTCAATACTTTGTGTAGCAAGAAAGTACATCGATAGTCAGCCCAGCGAAAATTCCTGTTGTGGGTATAAATCTTTGCAATCAGATAAGTATAAAGACCCTTCTTGGCCTTAGTAGTGCAAAACAAAAAGGCTCCTTCAGAGAAGCTTACAGCCTATGCTCCATTGGCAATGCTTTTAAAAGGAGAATTCACCTAGGCAATCCATCATATGTTTAATACATAGAATTATTTACTGTCTTAAATATATGAATATCAACATATGTGCTCTGCGGCCCTGGGTTTAGAAATGCAGGTCCAAAACTTCTCACCCAAGCAGGAGGGCAGCAGGGGAACAGGTCATTACAGCAAGGCAGCAGTCCTTCGGAGCAGTAGTCTAGCAAAGTGGCAGTCCTTTAAACAGCACAGCAGTCCTTCTTCCTGGCAAAGTCCATACACATTCCATTTCTCTCTTGGCCCCAACTTGTTTTGGGTCACAAAACACTAATGACAAATCCTTTGAGAGAGTGCTCAGGCAGAGCCTTGTGATGTAAATGTTTGGTAGGTGATAGCTACTCTTGTTAACTCAGAGAGGCCCCATCTTGCCAATAACTATCTTCCCTTTGACTCATAGTCTGGGAGCAATACACAATGACCAAAATGCCAGCTACCCATAGTCATTGAACCCATGGCTAGGCTGTAGGTAGGATAAAACATCTGAATTTCCAATTAAAGAGGGATTTCATTACAGTTATCTAGACACCAAACTTTCCCTGTCCACCTGCTCCCAACTGAAAGTTACTTCTTATTACATGTAATAAGGTAACTCTAATGTTATCCCATGATAGAGAGGTAGGTCTTGCAGTAGTGAAAAACAAATTCAGAGGTTTTTTATTACTCTACAGTTAAAAATTAAAAGTGCATGTCATACTTTTTAAACTATATAGCACACTGCCCTCTGGATTGTGCAGGGCCTACCCTAGTGATGACATATATGAATTAAAAAGGAATTTTTGGACCTGGCAGAATTGCCAGGTCGAAAATGTCAGTTGAAAGGCTGCCCATGTAGGCTGTAATCGTAGGCCTGAAACATGTTTGAAGTGCTTCTTAAGTGGGTGGCACAATCAGTGCTGCAAGCCAACTAGTACAGACCAAAACAAGTGCCAATACTGAACACTATTTACTGACCACTTTTTCACTGGTACCAATACAAGTCCATCACAGGTTCCATGAACACTCAATTTAAAAAAAACGTTTGTCTTTTAATTTTAAATCTTTAGTCTATTTTTCAATAAATACGTACACATACAAATAAATGATCAATGAGACAAATACAACAAATACTAACACCATTCCTTTCCAATAATACAACTTATAAAGAGATACAACAAACACTCAATACTCTCCTTCATCAATTCAACATTCATTCCTGACACATAACCAACTCCACACACTACCAAGTTCACCTCAGGGTTAAGCAAGGAAAAACCCAAAAGGGAACACAACGCACACAGAAAAACAACATCAAACTTTACCACCAATTTAAGTAAAGCAATGCACCAAAATGTCAACAGAGTAAACAAAGAATCATTTTGCGGTGCATTCACAACAACAACTTAATTTTGAATATGTTTTTTTGACTAGAAAATGCACAAGGTCGACTAGTATCATTTAATTTACAGGCCCTGGGAACATGTACTTCCACTTTACTAGGGACGTACAAGTGAATTAAATGTGCCAATTGGTTGTAAACCAAGCCTACAGTGTATTAAGGAGAGAGCACAACCACTTTAGTCCTGGTTAGTAGAGTCAAAAGTCAGCAAAAATAAAGTGAGCAAAATAGGAGAGTTAAAGGTAAAATGATAGGGGAGAACCATGGCAATGATGCCAGGCCTAACACACAGTAAGGGCCAGATTACAATCTTGGCAGATGAAATGCTCTGCCACAAATGTCCGCTGTGTTGCAATTTCCATTGGATATAATAGAAGTGTAATTTAGTGGACGGGATATCTGTCACGATTGTGTCGGGCTCACCCTGTCCGCCAAGATCATAATCAGGCACTAAGTTTGGTGAAGATCCATTATCCTTTCCACCATGGAGGGGTTTTTGCCCCAGCCCTTCGCCACCTTAAAACATTGACTATTTCTATGCTGGAAATTAGTTGACTAGTAGGAAAGCCCAGACTTTTCTTCATTTACTTTCATGAAATTATGCAACATTTTGGTAAAATGTCCATAAAATTATGCATAATTTCGTGAAATGCAAACTAATCTCTTTGCTTACATTCTTGTGTGAATAGTGTCCTTGAGTCCGTTTTTGACAAAAGGACACATTGTTCAGGAAACAAAATAGTGCAAAGACACAAGTGGTGTGTTCTGGCAATTCACTTTATAACTCAATTTTTCGCAGTAATACCATGTAAATATGTCATGTGGTATAATGGCCTCATTTTTGGAATTTCATGTAGCAAGAAAGATGCAATATCCCCAAAATCATGCAAATATTTTATTATCCACAAACAGTGTAATAAAAATGGAAACACTTAGCTGGCGTTTGACCTATAATGGTAGGAATAGTAAAAATGGTTTTCAATGTATATTCTGTGCATGCATGCATGCTAGTGATAATGTGTCTATATGAGAGAGCATGTGTGTATGGGAGAATATGTCTGTCTGCATGTGTGCACGTGTGAAAGTGAGTGAGAATCAGTGACACATAGTGAGTGAGATTGTATGAGATTGAGTGTCAGTATGGGTGAGTGTGATCGAGAGTGAATGCAAGTGAATGAGTGGGAATCAACACGAATGAGTGTATGGGAGTGTAAGAGAGTGTGAGTCAGTGAGAGATTATATGTGAGAATGAATGAGAGAGTGAGTGTAAGTGACAGAATGAGTGTGAACGAGTCAATGTGAGTGTGAGTGCAAATGTAATGTGATGCTTTTGAGTTTGTAGGTGGTTGTGGCATACTGAAAGTAAATATTTTCCTATAGGGACACCCAGAGGAAAAGAGGAAAAACCTGGTGCTGGCATATTTAAGGTTATTCGTAGCATGAAAGAAACATGGGGTATCGTGTGCCATTAAAAGGTTACCAATTGTAAAGTACTGGTACTGGCATGCTAGAGGTAATTCATTGTATATAGGGTACCTGTGAAAAAATACTGGCATCCTTTAGGATATTCTTGGCATATGGACACCAAGGGCAAAATGCGTGTACTAGCAGACTGGGGTTACTTCTTGGCATAAAGGTAAACAACCTAGCATATGGGAGGGTGGCAACCATGCCGAAACGCTGGGCCCCATATACTAAAGTTATTTGAATATAAGGGTCGCCTCTTTTCCAAGAACAGAATATATTGCAAAATTCTGGTGCTGCCATATTTTATGTAATTTATTTTATAGAAGGCTCACCCATGGCATATGGAGGCACCCATGATAAAATGCGGGCCCTGGCACAATAGGCATAATTTTCGACATATGAAGGCACCCATTGCACATGTTGAACCAAATTTGGCTATCTCCTGGAGAACATTGGGTTTACTAGGCTGGGCACACGACAAAAGGATTTGAATATTTAATTAACCTCTTCCCTGTGGGGCTTATTCCTCCACATTGCGGGGGGGGGGGGGGGCCGGGGGGGGTGAGCGCGGCACTGCAGTGCTCGTGACGAGACCAGGCCGACATGAGTCACAGTGGAGCTGTGCTCATGACGTCCTGGTCTCCTCACTACCCCGCCCACGCATTAATTCTCCCGCACAGGCGGGGAATTAACCGCACGTGGGCGGAGCGGCGGCATTATGACAAGACCAGGCCGTCATGAGCACAGCTCAACTGTGACTCATGACGGCCTGGTCTCGTCATGAGCGCACAAGGGGTTAATATACTTTTAGCGTTTAAGGCATTTTAATAAATTAATGTGAAAATTGTGCTTTAGAATGCAATATTGTACCCTATTCTTTACAAATTTGTCTCAGGGGGAAAAGCTCAATGGAAGATGTCTGGCTTATTTGCTTGACTCGCTAACTAGAATTCAGCAAAAATATTATACCTCAGAACTTTCAAAGATATCAAGTGAGCATCATAATATAGGGGGTATCTAAAACAGACATTATTCTTTCTATACATCGTATTCCAGTCATGCAGTTATTATGAAACTTCTGCAATGTCAATTGTTTTGATGCATGTTTCATGTGACTATCCTTTCAGTAAGAAATAAAGGAAAAACATCATATGATGTCACTTCCTGTGACGCCATCAAAGTCAAAGGGTATGTGACGTCACTTCCTACCCCAGGCATTTTGCTAAATCAATGCCTATGGTAGTGCCACATGGCTGCTTCTTCCCATGCTGCTCCTGCTAGCAAGTTCTACACGTACCCACCACCACAAACAGCCCTCCAGGATAAAAGTCTTTTCTGTTTATCTATCCATCTATGCAGCAAACTAGCAGCCAACTAGCCTGCCAGCCACCAATTCTTCCATTTAACTAAGCACATGTAACTAAGCATATGTTGTAAGAGAAGCCATTTGGCTTCCGAAACCATGTAGTTCCATAGAAATGAGCACGCTTTCGGTGACGTAATTTTAAAGCAGAATAAAACACTTCACACCTCTTTCTGGGAAGTACACTGGACATTTCACAGAATGTGAACAAAGAGTTGAGGACATTTTAGAATAGGGATTATGTTATGCATATACCAACATAATGCAGGAGTCATTTATTTACTAAAGCTCGTGAAATCAGGGATACATAATT
This sequence comes from Lissotriton vulgaris, assembly GCF_964263255.1. NCBI lineage: Eukaryota > Metazoa > Chordata > Amphibia > Caudata > Salamandridae > Lissotriton > Lissotriton vulgaris. The sequence continues at coordinate 51,525 of NW_028245673.1, forward strand.
TACCAAATTTGCATATATATATATAATTATGCATAGCAGAATAAAAAGCCTTACTTTTACTTTTCACATACAAATATGTGTTCCAATAAAAGGTTAAACAATTCATAGCATGCAATACTGTTTCATTATTTGACATAAAGAATCGTTTTTCTGCATTTGCCAATTCATTGATATTTCTTATTTTCTAATAATACGTGCAATTCTTTATAAAGCAGAACTTCTGAAAAAGAAGGATTATAATAATATGTGTCATTTTGTAGTACTCTATATTACTGTTAAAAAACCGTTGCTCTTTCTTTTTATTCTAAAGTAAGGAAGAAGAATCTCTCTGCAGAGACCTTTTACTCGTGACCCATTTCATGCACTATCTAAAAGAATGATTCCTAGAAAAACTGAAAAATGGAGTTAGGGCACACATGGGAATAGTACATCCATCGATACTCCAAGCGAAATACCACAGCGTACGATATGACAATTAATCAAAGTTTTGATCTTAAAATAAAATGAGCCCCCAAGCAGGTCATGCTGCGCAAACAATGATAAATGGTCACATAGCTTAAAGGTACTGGAAAAGCAAAGGAGAAAACGAAACTAGAAAAAAACGAAAAGGCAAGGGTCATTCCAGCTTTAAATCCAAAATGTCTATTATTTATAGATGCGGGGAAAAACGCGCAAATTAAACCATGTATAATCAGATTTTCTTTGAAGCAAGAACCGGAAAAACTCCGGTTAGTAATATGTAAACGACAGCAATTGGCTATCACTTGGCTTTGGGCCCCACCAACGTGATAAATTTGTAATTCAAAATGCATGCAGATACCTCTGGTAAGGGTAGCTTATTGGCATAGGTGAGAAGGCTTACTTTGTATGTGAGGATGGCAAATCACAGGCTGCGTGGTGTCGTTGCCGTCATCTCCCACGTAAAGTTACACAAATTGATATTTGTAGCATTCAAGTACAACCACATTTCCTTTTGTGCTCCCTCAAAATGGCCGCATTGAGGGTTCACTATCGAGGAGGCTTGTGTTCCACAAGTTCCAAGCAAGGAGGGCAACCCGAGTAGATCAAGCAAAGATCCAGGGGTGTACCAAACAACCCCACAGCCTCCGCGGTGCGGGGGCCCCCAGTCTTCAGTACATGAAGGGGGGCCTCCTCAACTCATTGGTGCAGTAAGTGGATTTCTCTCAGGCAACTGCAGCCTGCAGCCTGCTCCGAGCTCCTCGCTGACCCAGGACTGAAGAGAAAAAATTTAACAAGTTACATTGTTTCTCTCTAGTCAGAGCCACTAGACAGGCCCGGAAAGAGGATGGGGGTGGGGACCCCAGAGACAGCATTCCCCACAGGGCACAGTCTCTGAGACGGGAGAGGACAAGAATGAGGGTGGGGCCCCAGAGAGAACATTCCCCACAGGGCACAGTCTCTGAGACGGGAGAGGACAAGGATGGGGGTGGGGGCCTCAGAGACAGCGTTCCCCACAGGGCTCTTCTCCTCTGAGAAGGGACAAGGATGGTGGTGGGGGCCCCCAGAGAGAACATTCTCCAGGGCAAAGCTCATATGAGAAGGGAGGAGGCAGCAAAATGGTGCCCTCAGGTAAGCACTCTTGTTCGAACGCGCACTACTTTGTGAGAGAGAGTAGAGAGAGAGAATGGAGAGAGAGAATGGAGAGAGAGAGTGGAGAGAGAGAGAGTGGAAAGAGAATGGAGAGAGAGAGTGAAAAGAGACAGTGAGGAGAGAGAGAGAGAGAGAGAGAGAGAGAGAGAGAGTGAGAGATAGAGGGAGAGAGAGAGAGTGGAAAGAGACAGTGGTGAGAGAGAGAGAGAGCAGAGAGTGGAGAGAGTGTGGGGAGATTGTGGGGAGATTGTGGAGAGAGAGAGTGGAGAGGGATTGGAGAGAGAGTGGAGAGATTGTGGAGAGAGTGAAGAGAGTGTAGAAAGAGAGTAGAAAGAGAGTGGAGAGAGAGTGGAGAGGGCATAGAGATAGTGGAGAGAGAGAGTGGAGAGAGAGAGAGTGGAGAGAGAGCGTGGGGAGAGAGATAGTGGAGTGAGAGTGGAGAAAGACAGTGGAGAGAGAGGAGAGAGTGGAGAGATTGTGAAGAGAGTGGAAATATTGTGGAGAAAGTATAGGGAGAGTGGAGGGAGAGATGGGAGAGAGAGAGTGGAGAGAGAGAGTGTGGAAAGAGAGAGTGTGGAGAGAGAGTAGAGAGAGAGAGGAGAGAGAGAGCGAGTGGGGAGAGAGAGAGTGGAGAGAGAGAGAGAGTGCAGAGAGAGTGGAGAGAGAGAGTGGAGAGAGAGAGTGGAGAGGAAGAGGGGAGAGAGAGAGAGAGTGGAGAGAGAGTGAGTGGAGAGAGAGAGTAGAGAGAGAGAGAGTGGAGAGAGTAGAGAGAGGAAGTAGAGAGAGAGAGGGGAGGGAGACAGTGGAGAGAGAGTGGAAAGAGAGAGTGGAGAGAGAGTGAAGAGAGAGTGGGGAGATAGAGTGGAGAGAGTGGAGAGAGAGAATAGAGAGAGAGAGAGTGGAGAGATTGTGGAGAGAGTGGAGAGAGTATAGTGAGGGTAGAGAGAGAGTGGAGAGAAAGAGTGGAGTGAGAGAGAGTAGAGAGAGAGAGAGTGGAGAGAGAGAGAGAGTGGAGAGAGACAGTAGAGAGAGAGGGGGAGAAACTGCAGAGATTGTGGAGAGAGTGGAGAGAGAGTGGAGAGAGAGTAGAGAAAGAATGGAGAGAGAGTGGAGAGAGAGTGGATGGAGAGTAGAGAGAGAGAGTAGAGAGAGAGTAGAGCGAGAGTGGAGAGAGAGAGAGTGGAGAGAGAATGGGGAGAGAATGGAGAGAGAGAGTGGAGAGAGAAAGTGGAGAGACAGAGTGGAGAGAAAGAGTGGAGATAGAGAGTGGAGCGAGAGAGTGGAGAGAGAGAGAGGAAAGAGAGAGAGAGAGAGAGTGGAGAGAGAGAGAGTGGAGAGAGACAGTGGAGAGAGACAGTGGAGAGAGACCGTGGAGAGAGACAGTGGAGAGAGACAGTGGAGAGAGAGAGAGAGTGGAGAGAGAGAGTGGCGAGAGAGTGAGTGGAGAGAGAGAGTGGAGAGAGAGTGGAGAGAGAAGATGAAGAGAGAGAGTGGAGGGTGGCAGTGGAGAGAGAGCGTGGAGAGAGTGTGGAGAGAGAGTGGAGAGAGGATAGAGAGTGGGGAGAGAGAGAGGGGAGAGAGTGGGGAGAGAGTGGGGAGAGAGTGGAAAGAGAGTGGAGATAGTGGAGAGAGAGTGGAGAGAGAGTAGAGAGAGGGTAAAGAGAGTAGAGAGAGAGAGTTGAGAGAGAAAGAATAGGGAGAGAGTGGAGAGAGAGTGAGAGAGAGAGTGGAGAGAGAGTGGAGAGAGAGAGAGGAGAGGGAGAGAGTAGAGAGAGAGAGTAGAGAGACAGAGAGTGGATAGATTGTGGAGAGAGTATAGAGAATGGAGAGAGAGTAGAGAGAGAGTGGAGAGAAAGAGTAGAGGGAGAGAGTAGAGAGAGAGAGAGAGAGGAGAGAGAGAGTGTGGAGAGAGCGGAAAGAGAGTGGAGAGAGACAGTGGAAAGATAGCGGGGAGAAAGTGGAGAGATTGTGGAGAGAGTGGAGATAGAGAGTGGAGAGTGAGTGGGGAGAGAGAGTGGAGAGAGAGAGAGTGGAGAGACAGAGAGTGGAGAGAGAGGGAGAGTGGGGAGAGAGAGAGTGGCGAGAGAGAGAGAGTGGAGAGAGACAGTGACAATTTTTTTGACAATTTTATTAATAAACTGCATGATTACTTAAAATCTTTACAGTATAAGATATAAAAAAAAAGCTTTATGAACGTCCCGACTCCCCCCTCACATGTCCCATCCACTCATAAAAGTGAAAGTCACTTTAAGTTAAAATACTAACATATTAGTCCTGATTAGCTGTCCAAAACAGAGTTCTTTTAAAAGGAGTGATGTATAGGTTGCACCAGTGTTTCCCAACTGTTAAGGGGAGGCACATGAAAGTTCAGTAGAGTCAATTCATGTACCAAGGGCTGTTGACGAAAGATGGATTCTACGTGGATCTTTAAACCGGCCCAGGTTGGATAACTGGGGCCGAAGGCTTCCAGTTACTTTGCAGACAATGCCGTTAAGTGGGAGTCGAGTGCCATTTTTACCTGGTGTATAAATTTCCCAACTCTGGCTATCAAACAGGTCGTGGAGACTGAGAGGCGCCAGTCCGAAGCCTCTCTGCAAGTTCTATAGTCCGTGTTCCGTAAAATCGGAAGCAGCAAGCGATGGCGGTCATTGGCCAGCTTTGTGCAGCAGCACAACAAGTGTAGCCAGGATTCTCTACAGTAATTGCATAGACGACAGGCTAAGGTGCCATCCGTACGGGCCCATTTGGGGTTGAAGTCCATGATCCTGAGGGCCAAAAGTTGAAAGTACAACATTTTCTTTCTCGTGTAAGTGGATACTGGGTCTTGCAGGTAAGGTTGGGGTTTACCCGGAATATATGATTTGTCCAGGGCCTGAGTTAGTGGATTTTGCCGAAGAGATGCAAGGTCAAGTCCAAAGGAAATGATCCGGACTTGGCGCTTAACTGCTTGGGCCCAGGCTGAGAATGGAATTTCGTGCAGGGGCAAACTCCTTCTTTCGATTTTCAATGCTGCATAAGCTTGTCCTACCTTTGAGTGCCAGGGGGAGCCCACCTCATCAAAGATTGATTTTAGGGAGTGCTTCAGCGAATGTTCTGGCGCTTTCAATACTCTAATATAGAGTTTTAAAAGGTCCCCCAGTAATACCAGCTCAGGTCGCTTAAGGCCTATTTCTAGCCGTAATCTATTGTTCCTTGCGTATCTAGGGGCCTGTAGCACCATCTTATAGGCTTTCGCCTGGGCCGCGTTGACCACTTTGTCAAATGGCACCTGGGTAGGCTATGTGCCCATATGCAATGGCAGGGATCAGTTTTGCCCTGAGCACTGTCAACATTGGTTCTGCCGAGGGACTGTCCAAGCGATGGCATAAGCATCTTAGCGACAGAATGGTTTTGTCAATTTTAGGTTTAAGCTCCTTCGAGTGTTTAACTGCAGAGGCACTCTCAGAGACCCAGGTGCCCAGATAGTTGTAGGATGGGGCAGTGACGATACGGTGCTCCCGAGAGACCATGAAGCCTCTTTTTTGAGGGGGTATTTGCAAAAAATGACGATTTTGGTCTTGCCCACGTTGATCCGTAAGTCATTTGACTTATTGTATAAGGCCAAACTGCTTAAGGCTCTTTGGAGCCCCACCCTAGTGTGGTCCATGATCACCGTGTCGTCTGCATACTGGAGTGTTCCCAAGACGAGCCTCCCCAGTTTTGGAGGTGCTAAGTTAGCGTCTTTCAGAGCTGTCCGCAGTATACAAGTTGAAAAGCATGGGGGCCAAGACGCACCCCTGCTTGAGGCCCGAGTTGGTGTCAATTCTTGCAGTTGTTATTGTAGGGCTTAGCTTCACCTTAACCCAGGTCCCCTCATAGAGCACTTTTATAGCTTTTAGCAGAGCCTGTGGTAGCCCCCAGGAGTCAAGTTTTGCCCAGAGCCTGCCCCTGTTCACTCGGTCAAAGGCTGTGGAGTAGTCTATGAAACAGCAGAACAGAGGCGGTGTGTTCCTCGTATTGGCCTTCTTCGCAAGGTAGGAAAGGGCTAAGATGTTGTCAAGAGTGGAGCTATGAGCCCTAAAGCGGGTCTGTGTGGGCGGAAGAATGCCATTCTTGTCCACCCAGTCCTCCAGATCCCTGAGAAGAATGCGGGCGTATATCTTTGCTTCTACGTCGAGGAGAGCTATAAGCCTGCAATTGGCCGGGTTCGTGTGGTCCCCCTTTTTATGGATGGGGAATAGAATAGAACCTTTCCAAGAGGATGGCAAAATTGCTGTGGCAAAAGAATGGTTAAATAAAGGGGTGAGTCTGGATGCAAAAAAGGCTGAGGCAGTTTTCAGAACCTGGGCCGGAATCCCATTTGGGCCTGGAGCGCCATGAGTTCTAATGGCCTTGATGCACTTTAGTACCTCCATTTCTGTGAACGATCTGGTGCAGGTCTAGTTTACGCCTTCTGACGTGGCTCTTTCGGGTTCGATAATTTCCGTCGCCGCCTTGAACCACGCACGGCTTCCTGCAGTGGCCTGATTTGACTCGCAGGTATACAGCCCCTTGGCATACTGTTCCCACACTTTCCCTGCAACACTATTTTCCTTTTGCTCTCCTCTGGGGGTCAGACTGTTAATGAAACACCAAAGCTTGCTATTGTCATTTCATTTAATTAAGGAGAACACAGTCAACCAATTCTGTTCAGTCTGCAGTTTTTTGTGGGCCCAGACTTTCTTTTTATAGTCTGTTCACAGAGCAGCAATGGAGTATCTCCCTGACAAATGAGTGCCTTTCTTTTGTGCCCTGATTGCCTTATTTAGAGCGCGCTTACACTGTGACAGGCACCACGATGTTGCACGGCGAGGATCAGAGTGGAATTTGCGACTTCTTGAATGGTTGTTATTGCCCAGACATTCCAATAAGTCGGAGGTCAGAGTTTCCCAGAGGTGGATGATGTTCTTAGTTTGAACTGGGTTAGGTTCTTCCTCCCTTCTAGGTACATAGTCTAGCAGGCTATGACTGAGATTGGTTGACCATTTTATTCTTTTAAGCACTTTGTGATGTTCCTCCCCCGTGGTAGTTCCAATAACTACTTGCAATTCTGCTTGTACCCGCGCCAGATTGAATGTGGCGCGGAGGGGCCTATGATCGCTTTCCTCTCTGTCGTCCACTGTAAAGTTGCAAAGATTGTGGGGAAGCACTTCGTTGATAAAGATGTAGTCTATAGTAGAGACATTTCTAAAGGTCGGGTTGGTGGTCCATTCAGGTTGGGTATTTTTTTGTATTCTATGGGTTGAGTGCAGCTTAAAATTTGCGAGAAATTCAGTCAGTAGGGCTGACTTCTTGCTTGATGGTGCCTCCGAAATTAAACCCAAGCGCTCTGTGATTGAAGTCGCCCGCGATTATTACGTCTTGGTCCTTCCAATTTATTAAAAGATCTTCCAAAATTGAAATAAGTGATTCCATGGCCTGGGAGGATTGATACTTAATTGGGTTGAAATAACAATTAATTAGTAGAAGGGGGCGAGATTTTTGACCCGATGACAACCCACTGATTAAGATGGCTTGACAATCAGGAGACCCCAACTTTAATTCAGTTGTGTTAATTTTGCACGCGTGACTTACGTAGATAGAGAGACCCCCTGACGGGCGTCCAAAGATTGTCCTTTTGGTCTCTGGTTGAAAATGTTCGTAAAAGCCACCAATGGCGGTCGTTGCCCTTGCCCAGGTTTCCTGAATACACAGTATGTCCCCCTGTGCGAGGTATTCAGGTGTAGTTATGTCCCTAACACCCCCACAATATTCCATGAGATAGTGGATAACTCGCTGACTAGGCCCCTAAGTGGATTTGAGCAGGCGTTATTTACATGGCTGTTTATTAGGTTAGGGACACTGTCTCCATGTGGCCTCCAGGTGATCTGATGTCTGGTAATGCCGCTGCACGCTCCGTTGCCCGTCGTTTTGCTGGATTTTGATTTTTAGCGGGGTTTTTGCCCGCCCTGATTTCGCCCCTATATCTGGGCGGATGTGCCTTATGCCTTTAAGAATGGATGTCGGTTCGTGTGTGTCCTGTTGCGGCAACAGGACGTGTGGATATTTCAGTGTCCTTGGCGCAACGACTTCAATGCCCCATTCAGTGAACAGTGTTGCTTCCTTAAGGACAGCCTGTTGGACTTGCTGACTCGCAAGTCCAATAACGGTGGAATCGTCATGGGTGTCTGTCTCCAGTCTCTTGAATATCACCCACTCAATATTTTCTGAGGTGATTTGGGCCAGCGAGGCAATATGGCCAAAGAGGCGGACAATGTTGGACCTGCTCAAGATGTCAAATCAGCCTTTTGCTGTGTACCTTGGGGTTAACTGCAGCTCATAGGTGGATTGTTTGTTTTTTGTGTGATGGAGCACAAACTCACCCCTTCTCCCTGGAGCTTTAGCTTCTGGTTACTGAAATTTAAAGGGTTTTTGTGAGTGGATTCTGGCTGCTGCCCATTGGGCCCCATGCTTGATTGGCCTTCCACACTCGGACATCCTTGCCACTCCCCCTGGTCTGATGTTAAATTTAGGTAATTTTTGAGTGCGACTCCTGGTTGCTGATTCCCTTGCCCCTCAGTTGGTAGACCTACCACTCTAGACTGTACTGGCTGTGCGCCCTGTTGTAGTTTGGGATTTGTTACAGACTCATGTTTCAGAACCCAACCGGAAGGGCTCGGAGCACTTAATGGTGCCGCGACGGCCACCTGTGAAGGCCTTTGTTGGAGAGCCTCATTGGTTTGACCCTCCATGAGAGGGATTTGTTGACTTTGGGCCACACCGCGAACAAGAGGTGCATCACATGGCCTGCCCATTTTAGACACCTGCTTGGGTATGAAAATGGGGAAGAGTGGTTTGGGGATACGTTTAGTTTCAGTGTCGCCCAGGGTTGATACCACCGAGGATGTGTTTCTGATTATAGCTTTGGACTTCTTAAGTTGTTTTTTAAGTCTTTTTTTGGCTCTGCTTGATAACGGAGCTTTGGCACTTGCTAATACACCTTCGACCCTCTCCACCTGAGAGGTAGTAACAGACAGTTCATAACTAACGGTCTCGAGATCCGAGACCTCGGGGTCACCATTCCCTTTATTAGCCAAAGTAAAGTTAATGCGGGGCCCTACTAGGGGAACCCTTGTGGCGCTATTGCCCATTGTGCTAAGGGGTGCTGTTTCGGCATGCTCTGTCGTCTGTGGTGGTAGCTTTTGTGCGGCTTGTTCTTGCGTGGTTATCTCGCCCTGACCCTTGGCTAATGCAAGCATCTCTTTTAAGACTTCAGGTTGACTTGCCCATTTATCAATTAAGACGTCACAGGAATTGGTGCTGGCAGCATGGGCTTGTTGGACGTTAAGTTGGACTTCCAGCTTTGCCAGCTTATCATCTTGGCACACCAAATGCTGAGCTATCGACTGCAAAAGATCGATTTGGAGTGCCATAGCAGTGCCCTAGCCATTGTATCCTGGACTTCTCTTATTGCTGACAAGTTAAGGTCTTTAAAAGTGGGTTCATCAATTGGGTCGGTTAAGTCTTGGTGATTGAGTTAAGCTCAGCGGACTCCAACCCTCCGTTTGTGCAGTTCTCGGGGCCGTAGCTCTTCCTAAATTAATAGGGGTAGTTTCAAGTGTACGTTCAATGGTCTGTTCCAATTTTAGTAAGAACAAAGTTGTTGCATTCAGACCCTTGCCAGTGCCTGTGCTCTTTGGGGAGAAGGATGCGACAGCCTCGCTTGTCCTCCCAGTGTCTAAATCCACGTTCGCCCCCAGAGTTGGCCTATTGTGAATGTCGGCAGTGATCCTAATCGGGCTATTTGTCCTGGCCTCAGTCTGAAAGCAAGCTTCAAGGCTCCCAGGTGACTCGAAGGTAGCAGACTCGCAGGAGTAAGAGTCCCCTGGGGCCAGGTGGATCTTTGGGATCCCCGGTATGGCATTGTTCGCGGGATCTTGTGACGTTTCATCCAAAGGTGAGGGGCAGTTTGAGGCCTGAAAGAATTGAGTGATAAGGCCTTGGGGGAGGGAATTGCCAGTGACCAGGTCCTGGGATTTTTGGGTACTTATGCTTCTGGTTACCCTTCTTTGTGCTAGACTCTCAGGGTTCACTTCCACCTCATCCTCCGTACAGGATTTAGTCTTCCTCAGCATCATCTCTTTTTGCAACGTTTGCTGGGGCTAGGCTTGTTTGTGCCTGATTGTGTTGGGGGGTTAGGTGATACCAGTACTAGTGCTGATGTGTGCCCCTGTGTTGAGCTTTGTTTTTTGTTTTGAGGGCACGGAGGGGTGGGAGGGGACGTAGGGGTTAGCAAGCGGTGTAACGAGGGGGGCTGCAAGCTGGAGACCTAGTCTACCAACCCCTCAGACCGCGCCCTCTGGCTCTTACTTAGCGGCGACCTCTAACGGCTGCCGCGCTTGCCTCCACCTCTTACCTCTTGTCTCCTGCGTCGACAGATGCACAGATGCACAGGCTGGTCTCAGTGGCTCCTGCAACTCCCGCCGCCTCTGGGGTAGCCCTGGCTGCTACTGTTACCTGGGCTACTGAGTGTTCCCGCAGCTTCTGGAATGCTACTGCCGCTGTAGGGGACCTTGCTGCAATCTTCCTCCGCTATCCAGACTGGACCCGAGCCGACCAAGAGCTCTCGTGACCCCGGCCGGCTGCCTGCCGAGGGCTCCCGCCGCAACTGGGCCGCTCCCGGTTTTCGCCCGCGGCCGCTGCTGCAAAGGCTGCGAGTTCTGGCGACCACCTGCAGTCGCGCTCCTGTGCTCTGCTCTGCTCTACACTGCACGGGGGAGGGGGGGCAGGGAACAGCCAAGCCACCAGCCTGTAAGCCGCTCGCACCGGGGGAGAGGCGGGGAGGCCGGAGAGACCGGGAAGGGTCAAAAATCCGTGGCGCTGCCTGTCCAACACGCCGTCTCACTCGCGTCCTCTAGCGCTCTGTGATCTAGAGAGATTGTATATAGAGTGCAGAGAGAGTAGAGAGAGAGAGTGGAGAGAGAGAGAGTGGAGAGAGAGTGGAGAGAGAGTGGATAGAAAGAGTGAAGAGAGAGTGGAGAGAGAGAGGGAGTGGAGAGAGAGATTAACAGTGGAAAGAGAGTAGAGAGAGAGCGTGGGGAGAGAATGGAGAGAGAGTGGAAGGAGTGAGTGCAGAGAGAGAGTGCAGAGAAAGAGAGTGTAGAGAGAGAGAGTGGATAGACAGTGGAGAGAGATAGAGTGGGGAGAGTAGAGAGAGGGAGTAGAGAGAGAGTTGAGGGAGACAGTGGAGAGAGAGTGAAAACAGAGAGTGGAGAGAGAGAGTAGAGAGAGAGTGGAGAGAGAGAGTGGAGAGAGAGAGTGGAGAGAGTGGAGGGAGAGTGGAGAGAGAGAGAGTGGAGAGAGAGTAGAGAGAGGCCCAGTGGAGAGAGAGAGAGTGGCAAGAGAGTGGAGAGAAAGAGTGGAGAGAGAGAGAGTGGAGGGTGGCAGTGGAGAGAGAGAGAGAGTGGAGAGTGAGTTTTGAGAGAGGAGAGAGACTGGGGAGGGAGTGGGGAGAGAGTGGTGAGAGAGTGGGGAGAGAGAGTGGGAAGAGAGTGGAGAGAGAGAGGCAGTGGAGAGAGAATAGAGAGTGGAGAGAGTATAGAGAGAGTGGAGAGAGAGAGGATAGAGAGAGAGTGGAGAGACAGAGAGAGTGGAGAGACAGAAAGTAAGAGAGACAGTGGAGAGAGAAAGTGGAGAGAGAGAGTGGAGAGAGAGAGAGAGTGGACAGAGAGAGTGGAGAGAGAGACAGTGGAGAAAGAGAGATAGTGGAGAGAGAGAGTGGGGAGAGAGAACAGAGAGAGAAGTGGAGAGACAATGGAGAGAGAGAGTGGAAGAGAGTGGAGAGAGAGAGTGGAGAGAGAGGGTGGATAGAGAGGGTGGATAGAGAGTAGAGACAGGACACTCCCGCGCCGCACGGCCACCAGGTGTGCCGGTGCCCTCTCCCCTCGCTGCTGCTCACAGCCTCGCTCTGCCCTCTGCCCCGCAGGCCCGCCTTCCTCTGCGGCCTGAACTGCTGCTAGGCAACGCTCGCACATTGTGAGCGCTCTCCCCCCTGTGTCGGCTCCGCCGGTCACAGTAGTATTCTGTTGCCCTGGTTTGTACTTCTACTGTTGTTTGTTTTGTTACTCCTATATTTTCTTGATTTTGTATTTTGTATTTTGCATTTCGTGTGGTTGTACCCCCTGTGCCCTCCCCGCCCCGCTCCCCGCTTCCCGCCGCTGTTCACGCGTCCACGACCTCTTCTTTTCTGTGCCCTCCCCGCTCCCCCCTCCCAGCTGCCCCTCCCTCCCACTGTTCCATATATAGCGACCGCGCGGCGCAGATCAGCGTGACCTGCTCGCAGGACACTCCCGCGCCGCACGGCCACCAGCTGTGCCGGTGCCCTCTCCCCTCGCTGCTGCTCGCAGCCTCGCTCTGCCCTCTGCCCCGCAGGCCCGCCTTCCTCTGCGGCCTGAACTGCTGCTAGGCAACGCTCGCACATTGTGAGCTCTCTCCCCCCTGTGTCGGCTCCGCCGTACACGTTAGTATTCTGTTGCCCTGGTTTGTACTTCTACTGTTGTTTGTTTTGTGACTGCTGTATTTTCTTGATTTTGTATTTTGTATTTTGCATTTCGCGTGGTTATACCCCCTGTGCCCTCCCTGCCCCGCTCCCTGCTTCTCGCCGCCGATCACGCGGCCACGCCCTCTTCTTTTCTGTGCCCTCCCCGCTCCCGCCTCCCAGCTGCCCCTCCCTCGCTCCGCCCCCCCCACCCTCCACATATGGCAGAGTGGCAAACGCGCAGCGTTCACATGCAGCGGGTGTGCCCTACGCGCGCCGAAGGTGCGCCAAAGGTAAGCCCGTCTGTGCCCGTCCGCGCTTGGACCGCGCCCAGTGCCATGACCCCTGGCCCCCGCAGTCCCCAGCCCACCCGCCGGACTTACGACGCCGCCACCCTCAACGCACTCAACACCGGACGAATCCCGGAATGCTACCGAGCCTCCCCGAGACGCACCCACGGATCCTTCAGCTGCCACCCCAGCAAGTTCACCTGCATGCGGACCTGCACGGCACCCGCACCCACCAAGCCGAACACCAGCAGCAACCACCTCAAGTGCATCCTGCTCAACACCCGCTCCGTCCACAGACACGCCGTCCAACTCTGGAACCTCCTCGACACCACATCTCCAGACGTTGCCTTCCTAACGGAAACATGGATGAACGCCTCCTCAGCGCCCGACATCGCAATCACCATCCCGGAGGGCTACAAGATCACCCGGAGAGACCGCGCCACCCAGACGGGAGGAGGCATTGCCATCATCCACAGGGACACCATCCTCATCACAACCAACACCGACGACACCCTGACAACTGCCGAACACATGCACTTCCAGATCCACACCGACCCCAGGACCACCCTCAGAGGCACCCTCATCTACAGACCCCCGGGACCACGCACACAATTAAGCGAAGACATCGCCGACTTCATCAGCCCGCACGCCCTCCCCTCCGCTGACTACATCCTCCTTGGGGACCTCAACTTCCACCTGGAGAACAACAACAACCGCAACACCACCACCCTGCTGGACAACCTCGCCAACCTCGGTCTCAAGCAGCTGGTGACCACCCCCACCCACTACGCCGGACACACACTCGACCCCGTCTTCTCATCCAGCAAGGCCATCATCTTCAGCCACGCCACCGGACTCCACTGGACGGACCACAGCTGCATCCACTTCAGCTGCAAAAGAACCACGATCCACCACCACCAGCAACAGGTTGCACGAAGAAGCTGGAACAAGATCAGAGCCGACCAACTCGCCGCATCCCTGAGCCAGCATCCTCCCGCCAGCTCAGCGAACCCCAGCCAGGCCACCGACAACCTCATGAAGTGGATCAGCAAATGTGCAGACGACCTCGCCCACTGAGGACCCCGCCCAGCCGACCCGGCAGCAAGAAGGCCCCATGGTTCACCGACGAACTCAAGAGCTCCTAGAAAAACTGCCGAGCCCTTGAGAGAGCCTGGCGAAGAGACCCAACACCGGACAACATGACCACCCTCAAGCTCGCCATCCGAAATCACCATCAACTGATCCATGCCACCAAGAAAACAGCATTCAAGGACCGGCTGGACAATAGCGCACACAACAGCAAGGAACTCTTCAACATCGTGAAAGAGCTCTCCAACCCCAACGCCGGAACCAACGACATCACCCCATCGCAAGACCTCTGCAACTCCCTCGCCTCCTACTTCCACAACAAGATCGCGGACATACACAACAGCTTCAGCACACAACCAACGCTCCCCACAACTGCACCAACGCCCCCTACCACCACCCTCTGCGCCTGGACCCTGATCAGCACCGATGACACCATCCGCACGATGCACTCCATCCACTCCGGATCTCCTACCGACCCCTGCCCTAACCACGTCTTCAACAAGGCCGACGCTGCCATCACACCCCACCTGCGGGACATCATCAACACCTCCTTCGACACCGCCACCTTCCCCGAGAGCTGGAAGCACGCCGAACTCAGCGCTCTACTAAAGAAACCAACAGCGGACCCCACCGAACTCAAAAACTACCGCCCCATCTCACTCCTCCCGTTCCCAGCCAAAGTCATCAAGAAGACCGTCAACAAGCAACTGGCCGCCTTCCTCGAGACAAATGGATCCCTCGACCTCTCACAGTCGGGCTTCAGGGCCAACCACAGCACCGAGACCGCCCTCATCGCAGCCACCGATGACATCCAAGCCCTGCTCGACAAAGGAGAAATAGCGGCCCTCATCCTCCTAGACCTCTCTGCGGCATTCAACACTGTCTGCCACCGCACCCTAGTGCAGCGCCTCAGCAACGTCGGAATCCAGGAGAAGGCACTGGAGTTGATCATCTCCTTCCTCGCTGGAAGGACACAGAGAGTCCGCCTACCCCCGTTCAGATCAGAGGCCACCGAAGTCATCTGCGGCGTTCCTCAGGGCTACTCTCTCAGCCCCACCCTCTTCAATGTCTACATGAGCCCCCTTGCGGCCATCGCACGCCAACACAACCTCAACATCATCTCCTACCCCGATGACACCCAGCTGATCCTCTCCCTCACCAACGACCCCGCCACCGCCAGAACCAACCTTCACCAAGGGATGAAAGACGTAGCTGAGTGGATGATGACCAGCCGCCTGAAACTGAACTCAGACAAGACGGAAGTTCTCATCCTGCGCGCCTCACCCTCCGCCTGGGACGACTCCTGGTGGCGCCCTGGGCACCGCACCCAAACCAACAGACCACGCACACAACCTGGGCTTCATCCTGGACTCCTCCCTCTCCATGACCAAACAAGTGAACGCCGTCTCCTCGTCCTGCTTCAATATCCTGCGCATGCTACGCAAGATCTTCCGGTGGATCCCCACCGAGACCAGGAAGACGGTCACCCAGGCCCTCGTCACCAGCCGACTGGACTACGGCAACGCCCTCTATGCCGGAATCAACGCCAAGCTCCAGAAGAGACTCCAGTGAATCCAGAACGCCTCAGCCAGACTCATCCTCGACATCCCCGACACAGCCACATCTCCGGACACCTGAGAGATCTGCACTGGCTCCCGGTCAACAAGAGAATCACCTTCCGTCTCCTCACCCACGCACACAAAGCCCTACACAACCAAGGCCCGACATACCTCAACAGCCGCATCAACTTCTACACTCCCACATGCCAGCTCCGATCAACCAGCCACGCCCTCGCCGCCGTCCCCCGCATCCGAAGAGCCACAGCAGGAGGAAGGTCCTTCTCCTACCTGGCCGCCAAGACCTGGGACTCCCTCCCGACCCACCTACGCCTGACCCAAGACCACTTCTCCTTCAGGAAGCAGCTCAAGACCTGGCTGTTCGAGCAGTAGCGAACCCCCCTCCCCAAGCACATTGAGACCCTCTGGGTGAGTAGTGCGCTATATAAATGTCATGATTGATTGATTGATTGATTGAGAGTGGAGGGAGACAGTGGAGAGAGAGTGGAGAGAGAGAGATTAGAGAGAGAGAGTGGAGAGAGAGAGTGAGAGAGAGAGTGGCGTGAGAGAGTAGAGAGAGAGAGAGTGGAGAGAGAGTGGAGAGAGACAGTTGAGAGAGAGGAGAGAGTGGAGAGATTGTGGAGAGAGTGGAGAGAGAGAGAGGTTGGAGAGAGACGGGAGAGGGAGAGATTGAAAGGAGACAGTGGAGAGAGAGTAGAGAGAAGAAAGAGTGGAGAGAGTGGAGAGAGAAAGAGTGGAGAGAGAGAGTGGAGAGAGAGAGAGAGTGGAGAGAGAGAGTGGCAAGAGAAAGTGGAGAGAGAGAGAGTGGAGAGAGAGTGGAGAGAGACAGTTGAGAGAGAGGAGAGAGTGGAGAGATTGTGGAGAGAGTGGAGAGAGAGAGAGGTTGGAGAGAGACGGGAGAGGGAGAGATTGAAAGGAGACAGTGGAGAGAGAGTAGAGAGAAGAAAGAGTGGAGAGAGTGGAGAGAGAAAGAGTGGAGAGAGAGAGTGGAGAGAGAGAGAGAGAGAGAGAGAGAGAGAGAGAGGGGAGAAAGAGCAGAGAGAGAGTGGAGTTAAAGTGGTGAGAGTGGAGAGAGAGTGGAGAGAGAGAGTGGAGAGAGTGGAGAGAGAGAGGAGAGAGAGTGGGGGGAGAGAGAGTGGAGAGAGAGTAGAGAGAGAATGGGGCGAGAGAGAGTGTGGAGAGAGAGAGTGGGGAGAGAGTAGAAAGGAGAGGCAGTGGAGAGAGAGTGGCGAGAGAGTAGACAGAGAGTGGAGAGAGAGTAGAGAGAGAGTGGAGAGAGAGAGAGACAAGAGACAGTGGAGAGACAGAGTGAAGAGTCAGAGAGAGTGGAGAGACAGAAAGTGGAAAGAGACAGTGGAGATAGAGAGAGGATAGAGAGTGGGGAGAGTAGAGAGAGAGAGTGGAGAGAGAGAGAGAGTAGAAAGACTGCCTGACTGACTCAGAGACTGAATACTGACTGACTGAGAGACTGACTAAGAGAGAGAGAGACTGCCTGACAGAGAGAGAGACTGACTGACTGACAGAGACTGACTGACTGACTGAGGTATAGAGGTACTGACTGACTGAGAGAGACTGACAGAGAGAGAGAGTCTGACAGAGAGAGACTGATTAACTGCAAGACAGAGACTGATTAACTGTTGAGGAGGCTTGTGTTCAACCAGTTCCAAGCAAGGAGGGCAACCATGGTAGATCAAGCAAAGATCCAGGGGTGTACCAAACACCCCCACAGCCTCCGCGGTGCGGGGGGCCCCCAGTCTTCTGTACACGAAGGGGGGCCTCCTCAGCTCATCGGTGCAGTAAGTGGATTTCTCTCAGGCAGCTGCAGCCTGCAACCTGCTCCAAGCTCCTCGCTGACCCAGGACTGAAGAGAAACAATGTAACAAGTTGCATTGTTTCTCTTTAGTCAGAGCCACAAGACAGGCCCGGAAAGAGGATGGGGTGGGGACCCCAGAGACAGCTTTACCCACAGGGCACAGTCTCTAGGACGGGAGAGGACAAGGATGAGGGTGGGGCCCCAGAGTGAACATTCCCCACAGGGCACAGTCTCTGAGACGGGAGAGGACAAGGATGGGGGTGGGGTCCCCAGAGACAGATTCCCCACAGGGCTCAGCTCCTCTGAGAAGGGACAAGGATGGGGGTGGGGGACCCCAGGGAGAACATTCTCCAGGGCAAAGCTCATATGAGAAGGGAGAAGGCAGAAAAATGGTGCCCTCAGGTAAGCACTCTTGTTGGAACTCGCACTACTTTGTGAGAGAGAGTAGAGAGAGAGAATGGAGAGAGAGAATGGAGAGAGAGAGTGGAGAGAGAGAAAGTGGAAAGAGAATGGAGAGAGAGAGTGGAAAGAGACAGTGTGGAGAGAGAGAAAGAGTGAGAGAAAGAGAGAGTGGAAAGAGACAGTGGCGAGAGAGAGAGAGAGAGTAGAGAGTGGAGAGAGTGTGGGGAGATTGTGGGGAGATTGTGGGGAGAGAGAGTGGAGAGAGATTGGGGAGAGAGTTGAGAGATTGTGGAGAGAGTGAAGAGAGTGTACAAAGAGAGTAGAAAGAGAGTGGAGAGAGAGTGTAGAGAGCATAGAGATAGTGGAGAGAGAGTGGAGAGAGAGAGAGTGGAAAGAGAGAGAGTGGGGAGAGAGATAGTGGAGAGAGAGTGGAGAAAGACTGTGGAGAGAGAGGAGAGAGTAGAGAGATTGTGAAGAGAGTGGAGATATTGTGGAGAAAGTATGAGGAGAGTGGAGGGAGAGATGGGAGAGAGAGAGTGGTGGAGAGAGAGAGTGTGGAGAGAGAGAGTGTGGAGAGAGAGTGGAGAGAGAGAGAGGAGAGAGAGAGTGAGTGGGGAGAGAGAGAGAGAGTGCAGAGAGAGTAGAGAGAGAGACTGGAGAGAGAGAGTGGAGAGAAAGAGGGTGGAGAGAGAGAGTGGAGAGAGAACGTGGAGAGAGAGAGAGTGGAGAGAGAGAGTGGAGAGAGTAGAGAGAGGAAGTAGAGAGAGAGAGGGGAGGGAGAGAGTGGAGAGAGAGTGGAGAGAGAGTGGAGAGAGAGAGTGGAGAGAGAGAGTGAAGAGAGAGTGGAAAGAGAAAGTGGAGAGAGAGAGTGGAGAGAGAGAGCAGAGAGAGACAGTGGGGAGAGAGAGTAGAGAGAGACAGTGGAGAGAGAGTGGAGAGAGAGAGTGGGGAGAGAGAGAGTGAAGAGAGAGAGAGTGAAGAGAGAGAGTGGAGAGAGAGAGAGTGGAGAGAGACAGTAGAGAGAGAGAGAGGAGAAAGTGGAGAGATTGTGGAGAGAGTGGACAGAGAGTGGAGAGTGAGGAGAGAGTGGAGAGAGAGAGTGGAGAGAGAGAGTGGAGAGAGAGTGGAGAGAGACAGTGGAGAGAGAGAGAGAGAGGGAGATAGGTGAGAGAGAGCAGAGAGAGAGAGAGTGGAGAGAGAGTAGAGAAAGAGAATGGAGTGATTGTAGAGAGAGTGGAGAGAGTAGAAAGAGAGTGGAGAGAGAGTAGAGAGATAGTGGAGAGAAAGTAGAGAGAGGCAGTGGAGAGAGTGGAGAGATACAGTGGAGAGAGAGAGTGTAGAGAGAGAGATTGGAGAGAGATTGGAGAGAGAGTTGAGAGATTGTGGAGAGAGTGAAGAGAGTGTAGAAAGAGAGTAGAAAGAGATTGGAGAGAGTGGAGAGAGAGTGGAGAGAGCATAGAGATAGTGGAGCGAGAGAGTGGAGAGAGAGAGAGAGGAGAGAGAGAGAGTGGGGAGAGAGATAGTGGAGAGGGAGTGGAGAAAGACAGTGGAGAGAGAGGAGAGAGTGGAGAGATTGTGAAGAGAGTGGAGATATTGTGGAGAAAGTATAGGGAGAGTGGAGGGAGAGATGGGAGAGAGAGAGTGGAGAGAGAGAGTGTGCAGAGTGAGAGTGTGGAGAGAGAGAGTGGAAAGAGAGGAGAGAGAGAGAGCGAGTGGGGAGAGAGAGATTGGAGAGAGAGAGTACAGAGGGAGTGGAGAGAGAGACTGGAGAGAGAGAGTAGAGAGAAAGTGGGGGGGAGAGAGAGAGAGTGGAGAGCGAAAGTGGAGAGAGAGAGAGTGGAGAGAGAGAGTGGAGAGAGTAGAGAGAGGAAGTAGAGAGAGAGGGGGAGGGAGACAGTGGAGAGAGAGTGGAGAGAGAGAGTGGAGAGAGAGAGGAGAGAGAGAGAGAGGAGAAAGTGGAGAGATTGTGGAGAGAGTGGAGAGATAGAGTGGAGAGAGAGTGGAGAGAGAGTGGAGAGGGAGTAGAGAGAGAGAGTTGAGAGATTGTAGAGAGAGTGGAGAGAGTAGAAAGAGAGTGGAGAGAGAGTAGAGAGATAGTAGAGAGAAAGTAGAGAGAGACAGTGGAGAGAGTGGAGAGATACAGTGGAGAGAGAGAGTGGACAGAGATTGTGGAGAGACAGTGGAGAGAGAGAGAGGGGAAAGTGGAGAGATTGTAGAGAGAGTGGAGAGATTGTAGAGAGAGTGGAGAGAGAGAGAGTTGAGAGAGAGAGAGTGGAGAGAGAGAGAGTGGAGAGAGAGTGGATAGAAAGAGTGAAGAGAGAGTGGAGAGAGATAGAGTGGAGAGAGAGAGACAGTGGAGAGAGAGAGAAACAGTGGAAAGAGAGTAGAGAGAGAGCGTGGGGAGAGAATGGAGAGAGAGTGGAGGGAGTGAGTGGATAGAGAGATTGCAGAGAAAGAGAGTGTAGAGAGAGAGAGTGGAGAGAGATAGAGTGGAGAGAATATAGAGAAGGAGTAGAGAGAGAGTGGAGAAAGACAGTGGAGAGAGAGTGAAGAGAGAGAGTGGAGAGAGAGAGTAGAGAGAGAGTTGAGAGAGAGAGTGGAGAGAGAGAGTGGAGAGAGTGGAGGGAGAGTGGAGAGAGAGAGAGTAGAGAGAGACCGAGTGGAGAGAGAGAAAGAGTGGCAAGAGAGTGGAGAGAGAGAGTGAAGAGAGAGAGTGGAGAGAAAGAGTGGAGGGTGGCAGTGGAGAGAGAGAGTGGAGAGTGAGTTTTGAGACAGGAGAGAGACTGGGGAGAGAGTGGGGAGAGAGTGGTGAGAGAGTGGGAAGAGAGAGTGGGAAGAGAGTGGAGAAAGAGAGGCAGCGGAGAGAGAATATAGAGTGGGGAGAGAGTATAGAGAGAGTGGAGAGAGAGAGGAGAGAGAGAGAGTGGAGAGACAGAGAGAGTAGAGAGACAGAAAGTAAGAGAGACAGTGGAGAGAGAAAGTGGAGAGAGAGAGTGGAGAGAGCTAGAGGGGAGAGCGAGAGTGGAGAAAGTGGAGAAGTTGGAGAGAGAGAGTAGAGAGAGAGTGGACAAAGAGAGTGGAGAGAGAGACAGTGGAGAGAGAGAGATAGTGGAGAGAGAGTGGGGAGAGAGAACAGCGAGAGAGTTGAGAGACAGTGGAGAGAGAGAGAGTGGAGAGAGAGGGTGGATAGAGAGTAGAGAGAGAGAGTGGAGGGAGATAGTGGAGAGAGAGTGGAGAGAGAGAGATTAGAGAGAGAGAGTGGAGAGAGAGTGCGTGAGAGAGAGTGGTGTGAGAGAGTGGAGAGAAAGGGAGTAAGAGAGTGGAGAGAGAGAAAGAGAAAGAGAAAGTGGAGTGAGTGTGGAGAGGCAGAAAGTGGAGAGTGACACTGAAGAGAGAGACAGTGGAGAGAGAGTGGAGAGAGACTAGATAGTGGAGAGAGAGTGGAGAGAGACAGTTGAGAGAGAGGAGAGAGTGGAGAGATTGTGGAGAGAGTGGAGAGAGAGAGAGGTTGGAGAGAGAAGGGAGAGAGAGAGATTGGAAGGAGACAGTGGAGAGAGAGTAGAGAGAAGAAAGAGTGGAGAGAGTGGAGAGAGAAAGATTGGAGAGAGAGTGGAGAGAGAGAGAGAGAGAGGGGGGGAGAAAGAGCAGAGAGAGAGTTGAGTTAGAGTGGTGAGAGTGGAGAGAGAGTGGAGAGAGAGAGTGGAGAGAGTGGAGAGAGAGAGAAAGTGGAGAGAGAGTAGAGAGAGAATGGGGAGAGAGAGTGTGGAGAGAGAGAGTGGGGAGAGAGTGGAAAGGAGAGGCAGTGGAGAGAGAGTGGTGAGAGAGTAGACAGAGAGTGGAGAGTGTAGAGAGAGAGTGGAGAGAGAGATAGACGAGAGACAGTGGAGAGACAGAGAGAGTGAAGAGTCAGAGAGAGTGGAGAGACAGAAAGTGGAAAGAGACAGTATAGAGAGACAGTGGAGAGAGAGAGAGAGGATAGAGAGTGGGGAGAGTAGAGAGAGAGAGTGGAGAGAGAGAGAGAGTAGAAAGACTGCCTGGCTGACTCAGAGACTGAATACTGACTGACTGAGAGACTGACTAAGAGAGAGAGAGACTGGCTGACAGAGAGAGAGACTGACTGACTGACAGAGACTGACTGACTGACTGTGGTAGAGAGATACTGACTGACTGAGAGAGACTGACTGACAGAGAGAGAGAGTCTGACAGAGAGAGACTGATTACTGAACGAGAGAGACTGATTAACTGTTGAGGAGGCTTGTGTTCGACCAGTTCCAAGCAAGGAGGGCAACCATGGATCCAGGGGTGTACCAAACACCCCCACAGCCTTCGCGGTGCGGGGGGCCCCCAGTCTTCAGTACATGAAGGGGGGCCTCCTTAGCTCATCGGTGCAGTAAGTGGATTTCTCTCAGGCAGCTGCAGCCTGCAGCCTGCTCCAAGCTCCTCGCTGACCCAGGACTGAAGAGAAACAATGTAACAAGTTGCATTGTTTCTCTTTAGTCAAAGCCACAAGACAGGCCCGGAAAGAAGATGGGGTGGGGACTCCAGAGACAGCATTACCCACAGGGCACAGTCTCTAGGACGGGAGAGGACAAGGATGAGGGTGGGGCCCCAGAGTGAACATTCCCCACAGGGCCCAGTCTCTGAGACGGGAGAGGACAAGGATGGGGGTGGGGTCCCCAGAGAGAGATTCCCCACAGGGCTCTGCTCCTCTGAGAAGGGACAAGGATGGGGGTGGGGGACCCCAGGGAGAACATTCTCCACGGCAAAGCTCATATGAGAAGGGAGAAGGCAGAAAAATGGTGCCCTCAGGTAAGCACTCTTGTTGGAACTCGCACTACTTTGTGAGAGAGAGTAGAGAGAGAGAATGGAGAGAGAGAATGGAGAGAGAGAGTGGAGAGAGAGAGAGTGGAAAGAGAATGGAGAGAGAGAGTGGAAAGAGACAGTGTTGCGAGAGAGAGAAAGAGTGAGAGAGAGAGAGAGTGGAAAGAGACAGTGGCGAGAGAGAGAGAGAGAGAGTAGAGAGTGGAGAGAGTGTGGGGAGATTGTGGGGAGATTGTGGAGAGAGAGAGTGGAGAGAGATTGGGGAAAGAGTTGAGAGATTGTGGAGAGAGTGAAGAGAGTGTAGAAAGAGAGTAGAAAGAGAGTGGAGAGAGAGTGTAGAGAGCATAGAGATAGTGGAGAGAGAGTGGAGAGAGAGAGAGTGGAAAGAGAGAGAGTGGGGAGAGAGATAGTGGAGAGAGAGTGGAAAAAGACTGTGGAGAGAGAGGAGAGAGTAGAGAGATTGTGAAGAGAGTGGAGATATTGTGGAGAAAGTATAAGGAGAGTGGAGGGAGAGATGGGAGAGAGAAAGTGGTGGAGAGAGAGAGTGTGGAGAGAGAGAGTGTGGAGAGAGAGTGGAGAGAGAGAGGAGAGAGAGAGAGTGAGTGGGGAGAGAGAGAGAGAGAGTGCAGTGAGAGTAGAGAGAGAGACTGGAGAGAGAGAGTGGAGAGAAAGAGGGTGGAGAGAGAGAGTGGAGAGAGAAAGTGGAGAGAGAACGAGTGGAGAGAGATAGTGGAGAGAGTAGAGAGAGGAAGTAGAGAGAGAGGGGAGGGAGAGAGTGGAGAGAGAGTGGAGAGAGAGTGGAGAGAGAGAGTGGAGAGAGAGAGTGAAGAGAGAGTGGAGAGAGAAAGTGGAGAGAGAGAGTGGAGAGAGAGGGCAGAGGGAGACAGTGGGGAGAGAGAGTGGAGAGAGAGAGAGAGTGGGGAGAGAGAGAGTGAAGAGAGAGAGAGTGGAGAGAGAGAGAGTGGAGAGAGACAGTAGAGAGAGAGAGAGGAGAAAGTGGAGAGATTGTGGAGAGAGTGGACAGAGAGTGGAGAGTGAGGAGAGAGTGGAGAGAGAGAGTGGAGAGAGAGAGTGGAGAGAAAGTGGAGAGAGACAGTGGAGAGAGAGAGAGAGAGGGAGATAGGTGAGAGAGAGCAGAGAGAGAGAGAGAGTGGAGAGAGAGTAGAGAAAGAGAATGGAGAGATTGTAGAGAGAGTGGAGAGAGTAGAAAGAGAGTGGAGAGAGAGAAGAGAGATAGTGGAGAGAAAGTAGAGAGAGACAGTGGAGAGAGTGGAGAGATACAGTGGAGAGAGAGAGTGGAGAGAGGGAGAGTGGAGAGAGATTGGAGAGAGACAGTGGAGAGAGAGAGAGGAGAAAGTGGAGAGATTGTGGAGAGAGTGGAGAGATTGTAGAGAGATTGTAGAGAGAGTGGAGAGAGAGAGATTGGAGAGAGATTGGAGAGAGAGTTGAGAGATTGTGGAGGAAGTGAAGAGAGTGTAGAAAGAGAGTAGAAAGAGAGTGGAGAGAGTGGAGAGAGAGTGGAGAGAGCATAGAGATAGTGGAGCGAGAGAGTGGAGAGAGAGAGAGGAGAGAGAGAGTTGGGAGAGAGATAGTGGAGAGGGAGTGGAGAAAGACAGTGGAGAGAGAGGAGAGAGTGGAGAGATTGTGAAGAGAGTGGAGATATTGTGGAGAAAGTATAGGGAGAGTGGAGGGAGAGATGTGAGAGAGAGAGTGGAGAGAGAGAGTGTGGAGAGTGAGAGTGTGGAGAGAGAGAGTGGAAAGAGAGGAGAGAGAGAGAGCGAGTGGGGGAGAGAGAGAGTGCAGAGGGAGTGGAGAGAGAGACTGGAGAGAGAGAGTAGAGAGAAAGTGGGGGGAGAGAGAGAGAGTGGAGAGAGAAAGTGGAGAGAGAGAGAGTGGAGAGAGAGAGTGGAGAGAGTAGAGAGAGGAAGTAGAGAGAGAGGGAGGAGGGAGACAGTGGAGAGAGAGTGGAGAGAGAGAGTTGAGAGAGAGAGGAGAGAGAGAGAGGAGAAAGTGGAGAGATTGTGGAGAGAGTGGGGAGAGAGTGGAGAGATAGAGTGGAGAGAGAGAGTGGAGAGAGAGTGGAGAGAGAGTAGAGAGAGTTGAGAGATTGTAGAGAGAGTGGAGAGAGTAGAAAGAGAGTGGAGAGAGAGTAGAGAGATAGTAGAGAGAAAGTAGAGAGAGACAGTGGAGAGAGTAGGGAGATACAGTGGAGAGAGAGAGTGGAGAGAGATTGTGGAGAGACAGTGGAGAGAGAGAGAGGGGAAAGTGGAGAGATTGTGGAGAGAGTGGAGAGATTGTAGAGAGAGTGGAGAGAGAGAGAGTTGAGAGAAAGAGAGTGTAGAGAGAGAGAGTGGAGAGACAGTGGAGAGAGATAGAGTGGAGAGAGTATAGAGAAGGAGTAGAGAGAGAGTGGAGGAAGACAGTGGAGAGCGAGTGAAGAGAGAGAGTGGAGAGAGAGAGTAGAGAGAGAGTTGAGAGAGAGAGTGGAGAGAGAGAGTGGAGAGAGTGGAGGGAGAGTGGAGAGAGAGAGAGTAGAGAGAGACGGAGTGGAGAGAGAGAGAGAGTGGCAAGAGAGAGGAGAGAGAGAGTGGAGAGAGAGAGTGGAGAGAGAGAGTGGAGGGTGGCAGTGGAGAGAGAGAGTGGGGAGTGAGTTTTGAGACAGGAGAGAGACTGGGGAGAGAGTGGTGAGAGAGTGGGAAGAGAGAGTGGGAAGAGAGTGGAGAGAGAGAGGCAGCGGAGAGAGAGTGGAGAGAGAATAGAGAGTGGGGAGAGAGTATAGAGAGAGTGGAGGGAGAGAGGAGAGAGAGAGAGTGGAGAGACAGAGAGAGTAGAGAGACAGAAATTAAGAGAGACAGTGGAGAGAGAAAGTGGAGCGAGAGAGTGGAGAGAGCTAGAGGGGAGAGCGAGAGTGGAGAAAGTGGAGAAGTTGGAGAGAGAGAGTAGAGAGAGAGAGAGAGTGGACAGAGAGAGTGGAGAGAGAGACAGTGGAGAGAGAGAGATAGTGGAGAGAGAGAGTGGGGAGAGAGAACAGCGAGAGAGTTGAGAGACAGTGGAGAGAGAGAGATTGGAAGAGAGTGGAGAGAGAGAGTGGAGAGAGAGGGTGGATAGAGAGTAGAGAGAGAGAGTGGAGGGAGATAGTGGAGAGAGAGTGGAGAGAGAGAGATTAGAGAGAGAGAGTGGAGAGAGAGTGTGTGAGAGAGAGAGTGGTGTGAGAGAGTGGAGAGAAAGGGAGTAAGAGAGTGGAGAGAGAGAAAGAGAAAGTGGAGTGAGTGTGGAGAGGCAGAAAGTGGAGAGCGACACTGAAGAGAGAGACAGTGGAGAGAGAGTGGAGAGAGACTAGATAGTGGAGAGAGAGTGGAGAGAGACAGTTGAGAGAGAGGAGAGAGTGGAGAGATTGTGGAGGGAGAGAAGAGAGAGAGAGGTTGGAGAGAGAAGGGAGAGAGAGAGATTGGAAGGAGACAGTGGAGAGAGAGTAGAGAGAAGAAAGAGTGGAGAGAGTGGAGAGAGAAAGATTGGAGAGAGAGAGTGGAGAGAGAGAGAGAGAGAGAGAGAGAGAGAGAGGGGGGGGGAGAAAGAGCAGAGAGAGAGTTGAGTTAGAGTGGTGAGAGTGGAGAGAGAGTGGAGAGAGAGAGTGGAGAGAGTGGAGAGAGAGAGGAGAGAGAGAGAGTGGAGAGAGAGTAGAGAGAGAATGGGGATAGAGAGAGTGTGGAGAGAGAGAGTGGGGAGAGAGTGGAAAGGAGAGGCAGTGGAGAGAGAGTGGCGAGAGAGTAGACAGAGAGTGGAGAGTGTAGGGAGAGAGTGGAGAGAGAGAGAGATGAGACACAGTGGAGAGACAGAGAGAGTGAAGAGTCAGAGAGAATGGAGGGACCGAAAGTGGAAAGAGACAGTATAGAGAGACAGTGGAGAGAGAGAGAGAGGATAGAGAGTGGGGAGAGTAGAGAGAGAGAGAGTGGAGAGAGAGAGAGAGAGAGAGAGAGAGAGTAGAAAGACTGCCTGGCTGACTCAGAGACTGAATACTGACTGACTGAGAGACTGACTAAGAGAGAGAGAGACTGGCTGACAGAGAGAGAGACTGACTGACTGACAGAGACTGACTGACTGACTGAGGTAGAGAGATACTGACTGACTGAGAGAGACTGGCTGACAGAGAGAGAGAGTCTGACAGAGAGAGACTGATTACTGCAAGAGAGAGACTGATTAACTGTTGAGGAGGCTTGTGTTCGACCAGTTCCAAGCAAGGAGGGCAACCATGGTAGATCAAGCAAAGATCCAGGGGTGTACCAAACACTCCCACAGCCTCCGCGGTGCGGGGTGCCCAGTATTCAGTACATGAAGGTGGGCCTCCTCAGCTCATCGGTGCAGTAAGTGGATTTCTCTCAGGCAGCTGCAGCCTGCAGACTGCAGCCTGCTCCAAGCTTTTCGCTGACCCAGGAATGAAGAGAAACAATGTAACAAGTTACATTGTTTCTCTTTAGTCAGAGCCACAAGACAGGCCCAGAAAGAGGATAGGGGTGGGGACCCCAGAGACAGCATTCCCCACAGGGCACAGTCTCTGAGACGGGAGAGGACAAGGATGAGGGTGGGGCCCCAGAGTGAACATTCCCCACAGGGCACAGTCTCTGAGACGGGAGAGGAGAAGGATGGGGGTGGGGCTCCCAGAGACAGCGTTCCCCACAGGGCTCTGCTCCTCTGAGAAGGGACAAGGATGGGGTGGGGGACCTCAGGGAGAACATTCTCCAGAGCAAAGATCATATGAGAAGGTAAGAGGCAGCAAAATGATGCCCTCAGGTAAGCACTCTTGTTTGAACTCGCACTAGAGAGAGTAGAGAGAGAGAATGGAGAGACAGAATGGAGAGAGAGAGTATAGAGAGAGAGAGTGGAAAGAGAATGGAGAGAGAGAGTGGAAAGAGACAGTGTGGATAGAGAGAAAGAGTGAGAGAGAGAGAGTGGAAAGAGACAGTGGCAAGAGAGAGAGAGTAGAGAGTGGAGAGAATGTGGGGAGATTGTGGGGAGATTGTGGAGAGAGAGAGTGGAGAGAGATTGGGGAGAGTGTTGAGAGATTGTGGAGAGAGTGAAGAGAGTGTAGAAAGAGAGTAGAAAGAGAATGTAGAGAGAGTGGAGAGAGCATAGAGATAGTGGAGAGAGGGAATGGAGAGAGAGAGAGTGGAAAGAGAGAGAGTGGGGAGGGAGATAGTGGAGAGGGAGTGGAGAAAGACAGTGGAGAGAGAGGAGAGAGTGGAGAGATTGTGAAGAGAGTTGAGATATTGTGGAGAAAGTATAGGAAGAGTGGAGGGAGAGATGGGAGAGAGAGAGAGGTGGAGAGAGAGAGTGTGGAGAGAGAGAGTGTGGAGAGAGAGTGGAGAGAGAGAGGAGAGAGAGAGTGAGTGGGGAGAGAGAGAGTGCAGAGAGAAAGTGCAGAGAGAGTAGAGAGAGAGAGACTGGAGAGAGAGAGTGGAGAGAAAGAGGGGGGAGAGAGAGAGAGTGGAGAGAGAAAGTGGAGAGAGAGAGAGTGGAGAGAGTAGAGAGAGGAAGTAGAGAGAGAGAGGGGAGGGAGAGTGGAGAGAGAGTGGAGAGAGAGAGTGGAGCGAGAGAGCAGAGAGAGAGAGCAGAGAGAGACAGTGGAGAGAGAAAGTAGAGAGAGAGTGGAGAGAGAGAGTGGAGCGAGAGAGAGTGGCGAGAGAGAGAGTGAAGAGAGAGAGAGTGGAGAGAGACAGAGTGGAGAGAGACAGTAGAGAGAGAGAGAGGAGAAAGTGCAGAGATTGTGGAGAGAGTGGAGATAGAGTGGAGAGTGAGGAGAGAGTGGAGAGAGAGAGTGGAGAGAGAGAGTGGAGAGAGAGTGGAGAGAGACAGTGGAGAGAGAGATAGAGAGAGAGAGAGAGAGAGAGAGAGAGAGAGAGAGGGGGGGGGATAGGTGAGAGAGAGCAGAGAGAGAGAGTGGAGAGAGAGTGGAGAGAGAGTAGAGAGAGAGAGTTGAGAGATTGTATAGAGAGTGGAGAGAGTAGCAAGAGAGTGGAGAGAGAGTAGAGAGATAGTGGAGAGAAAGTAGGGAGAGACAGTGGAGAGAGTGGAGAGATACAGTGGAGAGAGAGAGTGGAGAGAGAGAGAGTGGAGAGATTGGAGAGAGACAGTGGAGAGAGAGAGAGGAGAAAGTGAAGAGATTGTGGAGAGAGTGGAGAGATTGTAGAGAGAGTGGATAGAGAGTGGAGAGAGAGAGAGAGTGGAGAGAGATTGGAGAGAGAGTTGAGAGATTGTGGAGAGAGTGAAGAGAGTGTAGAAAGAGAGTAGAAAGAGAGTGGAGAGAGAGTGGAGAGAGCATAGAGATAGTGGAGAGAGAAAGAGTGGAGTGAGAGAGTGGAAAGAGAGAGAGTGGGGAGAGAGATAGTGGAGAGAGAGTGGAGAAAGACAGTGGAGAGAGAGGAGAGAGTGGAGAGATTGTGAAGAGAGTGGAGATATTGTGGAGAAAGTATAGGGAGAGTGGAGGGAGAGATGGGAGAGAGAGAGTGGTGGAGAGAGAGAGTGTGGAGAGAGAGAGTGTGGAGAGAGAGAGTGGAGAGAGAGAGGAGAGAGAGAGTGAGTGGGGAGAGAGAGAGTGGAGAGAGAGAGTGCAGAGAGAGTAGAAAGAGAGACTGGAGAGAGAGAGAGTGGAGAGAAAGAGGGTGTAGTATCGGGTTCCCAAGGCCTACATGCTCCGAAGATAACCCACTTACATTCAAGAACTGTTGGCACGGAAACTGAAAAATTCAAAGAAATAGTTTATTAAGACCCCATGGGGTGGTGGTACATTCCTACAGCACCCTTCGGTAATGCAAGAAGTATCACACCGAACATCGGTGTGACCCGTTCCTTTATACAATTTGCAGGTAATAAAAAGATAGGCGGTACAAAGTTACAGAGCGTTATGTACATATATGGTCATTTTTGGAACACAGCCAGCTCATTGGAGAGGTTACAACTCCGCTGGTCAGTTTGGCGGCACATTCCTGAGGGGTGACTGGTCAGTGGGGACTGCACATGTACAGGCTTGACCAGTACTAAAAATAGCCTGTTGCTGGGCAAACTCGAGTGGTCAGTGGCACGGACAACGGACTAAAGGGCACGCTGGCCACGAGGCCGCTTATGATCTAAGATGGCTGCCGTAACACACAAAATGGCGTTTCCAAGTTTAGCCAAGTTAAGCGGGAAAACGTGTAGCACAGCTAAGCGCTAACTCGGCCATTGTCAAATTACGACAGACGACCCTTTTAGCGTTTAGCTGAAGCTACCTCATAGTGAACATAATCAGGGTGTTCATCTTCAATATCGATTAACATTATTTGAGTTACTTCTTTATGAAGCATCATTTTGTCATGAGCAAGAGCTCGTCTTGATGGTACGCAAGCCGATAAGCACATAGAACATAAAGCTGGGCCACATTGAATACATAAGCATACAAAGAACAGTATCCCCACAATGATACATAAAATCGTTAGCAGTTTCCAACCCCAAGCGGTAAGCATTGACCAGAACCACCCTGAAAGAGTCCAAGTTCCATTGTCCGGGTGTATTTCAGCAGCTATCTTATGCAATTTTGAAATAGCATCATAAACAGATGGTGAATTGTCAGGTACGTATACACAGCAGCTGCTTCCGATAATCTACATGCCCCCCAACGGTCAGCTAGAACTACATCTAAAACCATTCTATTTTGGAGCGTAACAATCCTAGAAATCTGGAGTTCTTCCGTAATATTTCCAAGTGCAATAGCAGTATCATTGGCTACAGCCTCAACAACACGGGTCAATCGTCGTATTTTCCGACTATTCAGAGCGGCCCCCACAAAGGAAAACAGTCCCAAATTAAAGTCCACATATTGCTGTAAGGCAGTATCGGTCTGGTCGATATCGTCCAGAACAACAGTCCGTTTGACACGATTCAAAACAAAGTCGTGATACAAAATATAATCATTATGATACATTGGCGGGGTGATAAATACAGGGGGTAGTACAAAAGATACATAACAAGTGCCTAACCATCCCAACGGAAGCTGATGATAACCTTTCGTTCCACAAATGAAATAAGTATTGCGAGATGCTACAAACGATATGCCATTCGGGCTGTCAAAGGTAAGTGTGGTGTTTTGCTTTCACTTTTCCCCACCGGAATTGTACCTTTATTGCGTATACACAGATCAGCTTTAGTAGCAATGACATTAATAACATGTGAGCTGGATACATTAATGTTCCGTTGATTGCTGTAAACACTCGTAGCAGACGCATTATCGGGCGGTACTCCTCCCATTCAAATCGAGTACCCTCAGCCCGTGGATACCCATCCCTGTCGTGATAACAAATTTTATTCAAACGGAAAAGCACCCCCCCTTTTGTTGGCCATCTCAAAGTGAAGAGAAGAGTGTACCAGGTATTACAGGATCCATTATGGTAAAAACGGGAGAGGAATGAGTGGAGTGCCCCCTTTCTTCTGGTGCCCAGGCAACATCCCACACACCCAACAATTAGACGTATTTGTCATGTTATGCGTATGATGCAGAATCTGAATAAAGCTATTGTTCAAATAAGTCTGTCGGTGCCGTTCTTCATGATAGGGCAATGTGAAGTGAAAATGTTCAGATGGAGCCGGGGTAGTCGGCAGCAAATGTTCACGTGCAGGCACCACGAGTTCAACTACCCAGGCTATCACAGCTATTACCACAATTGTCAAGACAAAAAGGATGGCACCAAGTATTCTTTTGTCTCGTGATGCGGAAGACGCCATAGTTCAAAAAGTTCTTAATGTCTCAGATAGTTCAAATTGTTCACAAAGTCTCAAATATACATATTTATATACCTAAAAAAGAAAAATACGGTGCTGAGCTCCGAGGTAGCCGTTGTTTTCTTCTCCGGGGTCAAGACGGGTGTCGCTACTCTTGGCAGAACTGACCCCCCCCCCTTGAAATTCCCGGTTTCCGTTTCACAAACCCCAGAGCGGTAACCAACCAGTCTCGAAAACCAAAAAAATCTTCTTATCGTGGCCGCAGATTATAGCGCTCTCGTCCAGAAACAGTGTGGTCCGGGAAGGCTCCCTCAACTTCGGCCGACGTCACAGCTGGGCTCTTTTCTTTCTCCAGAATCTCTTTGTAGTCGGTCAACACAGCAGGATTCACCAGATCAGGAGAGACACGACGGCAGTGAGTTGAATGCACCCACCGCTTCCTATTGGTCACTCGTACAGCTGTTCGAGTTGCCAGGAGGACCTGCTCGGGGCCACGCCACCTCGGTTCCAAGCTGTTCGCCCTCTCAAACGATTTGATCATAACGTGGTCTCCAGGGCGAAGATCATGGCCCTCTCCAGTAGAGTTGTCAGGGAGCGCTTCTCGAACCTGTTGATGAATAGAAAGCAAATCATTTGTTAATCGTGCCAAATAATCGTTCATCATTATACAAGGCACATCATGTATTAATCGCGGCTTGGGCACTCCCCAAATATTCATAGGCCTTTCAAACACCACCTCATACGGTGTGAGGCCAGTTCGCGAGTGGGGCACTGATCTGAGAGAGAGTAATGCTAGCGGCAAAGCATCCGGCCACTTCAATGACGTAGACGCCACAATCTTAGCCAGTTTGAGTTTCAACGTGGCATTGTACCGCTCAACAAGACCTGCCGACTGAGGGTGGAACACAGCATGAAACTTCTGCTGAATCCCCAGCCCCTTCAGCACATACTCCACAATTTTCCCGACAAAATGAGGCCCATTATCGCTCTACAAAAATTTGCAAACTCCAAATCGAGGGAAAAACTCCTTAAGCAACACCTTAGCTGTTGTCAGGGCGGTATTGTCTTTCGTGGGGAAAGCCTCTACCCATTTGCTAAAAGCACATACCACCACTAAGACATACTTCAGGTTGTTGCAACGCTCAAGCTGGATATAATCCATTTGGAGTACCTCGAATGGTGCGGAAGGTGGAACGAACCCTCCTTTTGGAGTATGGGTCCCCTTTGCAGGATTGTGCTGCAAACATATCAGGCAGGTCTGCACTACTCTCTTGGCGGTATTAGCAATCTCGGGATGCTCCCAAACTCGTGTTAACAGTCGAGTGATTGCAAGAGCCCCCACGTGCGCCAACCCATGTGTCATCTGGACCATCGCTTGCAAGTAAGCTGCAGGCAATTTCCATTTCTCCATGTCCTTGCTTCTCCAACAACCTTCATCATCTAGCACCCCATCTGCTGCCCATGCCGCAAGTTCTGATTCAGTAGCTGATTTCTGAATATCTAATATCTCTGCTCTAGCATCATTCCATCGCTCAGCCTGTGATTGTGTCACGTACATGGGGGAGTCAGTTCGGGACATAGCCGTTTGTCTCGCTATGCTGTCCGCAAAGGCATTTCCCTGACCCACTTTATCGGTAATCTTTTTATGGGCACTACATTTTATTATCGCTACTTTCTTTGGACAAAGCAACGCGTTTAGGAGATCACGCACTAGTTCTCCGTGCATAATGTGTACTCCGTGAGAAGTCAAAAACCCACGTTCTCTCCAGAGTAGCCCGAAGCCATGTGCTACTCCGAAGGCGTACCGGCTGTCTGTGTATATGTTCACACATAGGCCAGCACTCAATTCGCAGGCTCTTGTCAAAGCTATCAGCTCTGCTGCTTTGGCCGATTTCTGTGGTATTCTAGCTGTTTCCACCACTGTCTTAAGTGTCGTGATCGCATAGGCTGCGGAAGTCGTGCCATCTGGCAGCCTCAAACACGATCCATCAACCCACAGTTCCCCATCCACATCTGGAAGTGGCATATCCTGTAAGTCGACACGACCCTTTGTCTGTTCCTCGGTCAGAAAAACACAATCATGTTGTTTGTCTTCCTGACCCTCCTCAACCGGATAGGGCAATAAAGTGGCAGGGTTCAGGGTAGCACATCTTTTCAGTGTGATATGTGGCGCCAACAGTGTAAGCTCATATCCTGTTAACCGTGCACTCGTGAGATATTGGGTCTTTGTTTGATTTAGCAGGGCATCTACTGCGTGGGGAACTAGCACCAACAATTTCTGCGATAACACTATTCCCTCACTCTGCCTTATAGCTACTGCTGTTGCTGCCACTGCTCGAAAACACCCAGGTAACCCTCGTGCTACAGGATCAAGAATGGCAGAAAAATACGCACATGGCCTCTGCTTATCCCCGTGTGTTTGCACTAACACTGATAACGCGCACCCATCTTTCTTGTGCACGTACAGTGTGAAAATCTTCGTGTAATCTGGTGTGCCTAATACAGGAGCGGAGCAAAGGGCCTGTCTCAATTGTTCAAAAGCATTCTGACATTCATCTGTCCATTCAAGGGGCATTGGTGTAGCTTTAGACAGTAACGCTAGCAAGGGTTTTATAATGTGCGAAAACCCCATGATCCACTGCCTACAAAAGGACGTTAACCCTATGAAGGCGCGTACATCTCTCTGTGTGCGGGGGACTGGTGTATCTAAAATCGCCTGAATTCGATCTGATGTTAATGCACGCCCCTCCTTAGACAAAAGATGACCGAAGTAGGTCACCTTGGGTCTACAGTATTGAAGTTTTTTCTTAGAAACCTTGTGATTATTCTGTGCCAGGAAAGAAAGCAACGCAATCGTACTCTCCTCACATTGTGCATAAGAATCTGCAGCAAGCAGAAGGTCATCCACATATTGGATAAGGACAACCCCCGACTGTAACTCAAAGGAATCAAGCTGTCTTTTCAAAGCCTGGCTGTAGATGCTCGGGCTCTCCGTGTAACCTTGAGGAACACGACAAAATCTATACGATTTATTATTTAACGTGAAGCCAAACAAATATCTGCTATCAGGATGGACAGGGATGGAAAAGAACGCATTTTTCAAGTCAATTACACTAAAGGTCGTTGCCGTTGGTGGTACCAGTGTAAGCAAGGTCGTAATGTCGGACACCACCGGGTATTGGGGAATGACAATTTTGTTAATTTCTCTCAAGTCAATAATAAACCGATAGACTTTGTCGTCAGTATCTCTCTTAAGGATCGGAAGAATAGGGCTGTTACAAACATTATAAGGAACCTCCTCCACCACTCCTGCAGTTATCAAATCTTGAACAATATGTGTCAGGGCAATTTCACCTTCCCTCGAAATCTTATACTGTGGCACCCGTGGCAGAGAGGCCCCCTCCTTAACAGTAATATGAATAGGTGGAATACGCATCTCTCCCACATCCGTGTCTGAGGTCGCCCATAACGTGTGCGGGAGAGAGGCCAAAGCTGGAATGTCTAGTATAGTACAAAACCTATCTGAGTCAGGATAATTGTCGTTCAGGATAACCCGCACTCCCTCAGGAGCGCACCGTATCGTTGCTCGAAAATATTTAAGCAAGTCAATGCCCAGGATATTATCTGGTGTATGGGGCGATAGCAAAAATTGACCAAAACTAAAAAATTTGTCAAGACAAAGTGCAAGGGATTTTGA
The DNA here is from genome assembly GCF_964263255.1 of Lissotriton vulgaris. Taxonomy (NCBI): domain Eukaryota; kingdom Metazoa; phylum Chordata; class Amphibia; order Caudata; family Salamandridae; genus Lissotriton; species Lissotriton vulgaris. The sequence goes on from NW_028245673.1 coordinate 86,107, forward strand.
CAATGGGCTAGGGGAGGGTGTGCCATCGAACCCTACACATGTTATCATTTCGCCAGACAGGAGAGCCCTCGGAACCAAGTTTTTTGACAAAGCGCTACGAGTAGCTCCTGTGTCGACTAGAAATTGATCAGTAGAACCCAAAATCCCGCTGTTACATATGGACCCTTCTGATCTACCGCCACTTCAATTGATTCTGTACCCCATCCTACGCAGTCCTATGCATGCACATAATCCTGGTGCTCCACATTCTCACCCTCCGATATCTGATATTGGTTTTGTCTATCAAAAGTATTTCGTTCATCCTGGCCACGGCCCCTTTCCTCAGCCCTTCCACGATCGCCTCCACCACCTCTCGCCCCAGTATAACTGCCCCGCGACCTACCGCCACCTCGACCACGCTGACTACGTTGCTCACGAAGTACCGGACAATCTTCAGCCCAATGCCCAAACTCTTTACAATAAGCACATTGATCGTCCGCTATATCCGTACGACCGTACGACATATTGCCTCCACCTCGTCTACCTCTATCATTCCCTCTACCCTGTGTTCCACGAACCTGTGCCAACATCACCTTCGTTTTCAATTCTTTTGCTTTTTTATCAACACTTTCTTTAGCCTCCAACTCCTGCCGCTCATAATACTGAGCCATAGTTAACAAAGACGCAGGGGTCGCCGTGGCCCAGGAACTTTCACTCAATTTCAATCGCTTTGCAATCTCCGGTAGGAGATTAGCCGCATACTTATCTACAAACAAATGCCGACCAGTATCATCTGTTAAAGATTGACCACTGTAATCATGAAACGCCTCTTCGAAGCGTGTAAAGAAATCTGAAACCGTTTCATCTGGCTTTTGTTTGCACGAAGCTAACATGGTCCAATCGATCTTTTTAGAAGGTACGAGCATTTTTAATTTATTCAAAATAGCCGCCGGGAGGTCTAAAATCAACTGGCAAGGCTTACATGCCGGTTCCCTATCTAAATCAGCTGCATTTATTTCTTTCCATGTTCCCCCAAGTATTGTTTCATCATTATTTTTACGAATTTGTCTCCACATATCAGGCGGAAGAATTAACCCAAAAAACAGATCTATGTCGACAAGAGTCATCACACAAGACGAAATAGCCCCTTCCACCCCTTCATAGAACGCTGCCGGGTTTTTACGAAGGTCAGGTAAAGAATTTTTCAACGCCATAACATCTGCTCTATTCCAAGGCGTATACACCCAGTTATATATAAAATACCCCTTCGCATCCTTTGACATTTTATCATCATCTGTACCTTTCCCTTTTGGTGGAACATACAAAGGTGCAGCTTCACGCATAGGCATAACATGCATTGCAGAACTCTTATCTGAACCCCGGAGAGAACACTCCTTAGATTTCCCAGTAGACTCCGACCCGGACTCCTTATTCTTTTTCCGCTCGTCCCGCAATCTGGTAGTCTCATCCCGCAGCTGGATCAGTTGCTTGTAAAGGGCATCGACATCTGCAAGATCAAATATACCTTTATCCAAATTCTCACGGTGAACTGACACAACCTTAGGTTCTAGCGTATCTGAAAATTGACGATATGTAATAACAACTTCATCTGCCAAAGTAGCCAGAAAATACAGTAATTCTTGTTCTGTCCAATTACTCCTTTCAGTAATAACGTCAGCCTGAGTAACAAAATTCGTATGCACTTTACGAGCCCAACTACGTAAATGCGCGGATCTCTCCGCAGAAAACCTGACACCAGATACACCCTTCTTTCCCGGGTTATCGTGTCCGTCATCCTCCGAATCTGCAGTTGGAGCCGTAGGCGAGACGTACGGAGGCGGTGATCGATCTAGCAATGAAAAATCATCAATTATATTATTAAGGACAGGATAAAGCGGTCGGCGAATAGGGAATTGACCAGTCGTTTGCAATTTACGTTCCCGTTCCTCCCTCTCTTTCTTCTCTTGAGCCTCCTTTTCCTCAAGCTGTAAAGCCTTATCACGAGCAGCCTTGCGCTGCTCTTTGTCCCCCAAGGCAACTTCACGTTTCATTCGCTCACGCACCGCTTTCTCCCACATTCGTACACAATCAAACATATTTTGTCTAGACCTTCGTTGAAACAAACATTGCTCCACAAACTGTACTTTACGTAAATCGAACGACCCATGTAGAGGCCATTGCAATTCAGGATCCGATTTAGTATACTTATTCCATAATTTACTGTACATTATAGGGGAAAGGCCAAATTTGATATACATTTCACGATTTGGTGTTCCTTCTGGGGGAGCCGGCTGTGCTTCCGCTAACCTAATTGTGGTACCATTTCCAAGACAGCACATCCCTTGGAGTGTGCTTAAAACAGGCATGTTCAAAAAGTATCACGAAAGCGCGATACCGTATAAAATGGCACTTACAGTACTTCACACAAACGTGCCACTCAAAGGAAAAAAACAAAATTAGAGAAACATCTCTACATGCCTGCCTATGTGAAGTGCACTACACATATAGTTCCAAAGTTCACAAATTCACAAATGTTAGCTAACTCAAATCAAAATCATAGGTCATAGAACTTCGGCAAGCGTCCGAGGACTACCTTACCGATCACAAATCATAGAACTTCAGTAAGCGTCCGCAGACTACCTTACCGATCACAAATCTTACCCAAAATCTCAAAGGTCCAGATTCCAACTGCCAAGGTCTTTTAATCGAATCAGCCAAACGGCACTTTCCAGCAACGCAGACGATCGAGAACTCAGTCGGAGACCGGCGCCACCTGGAAGGTCAGATCAGAAGGAAAGGAAGAAACACCGCGGGTGCCAAGACTCGGGTCACTCGGTGGCAGCGTACGCGTCCATGGCGAGTTTCCAAACCTTCGTCAAGACCTCTCCTTCGGGCATCCGAGTCGCCGATGAGTCCCTTCGTGGTCGCCAATTTGTAGTATCGGGTTCCCAAGGCCTACATGCTCCGAAGATAACCCACTTACATTCAAGAACTGTTGGCACGGAAACTGAAAAATTCAAAGAACAAGTTTATTAAGACCCCATGGGGTGGTGGTACATTCCTACAGCACCCTTCGGTAATGCAAGAAGTATCACACCGAACATCGGTGTGACCCGTTCTTTTATACAATTTGCAGGTAATAAAAAGATAGGCGGTACAAAGTTACAGAGCGTTATGTACATATATGGTCATTTTTGGAACACAGCCAGCTCATTGGAGGGGTTACAACTCCGCTGGTCAGTTTGGCGGCACATTCCTGAGGGGTGACTGGTCAGTGGGGACTGCGCATGTACAGGCTTGACCAGTACTAAAAATAGCCTGTTGCTGGGCAAACTCGAGTGGTCAGTGGCACGGACAATGGACTAAAGGGCACGCTGGCCACGAGGCCGCTTA